>NC_034606.1:31179096-31236269 GCF_900095145.1 Mus pahari
AGGAGGAGGAGGAGGAGGAGGAGGAAAAACTGCTTTGGTGAACATCTCCTACAACCTCCTATGCAATGCCCATGAAAATTCTGATTCCTGACATCTTAGGGTCATCTTTGAGAATGGCAAGGTCATGTAAGAAATTTAAGATTTTGTATATAATCAGAGAAGGATTCATTGTAAATTTTTTAACAGTTTGCACACCAACTATATACTGGATCCAGCTTCTAAGCTCCAGGACTGTATACTATTTAATTGCTGCAACTAGCCATTTAGATAACCATGCTGCACTGCAGATGAGGGAACTGAAAAACCATGTAAGGCTGAGCTGTTTACACTTAATCTGTCAGACATTACCTAGAGCATTTAATCATCTATCCCATTTGGAGTTCAGTCCTCTGTAGCAATGAGTATGCTGGGGACATGCCATTTGTTTTCATTTCCCCTGAGATTTCAAGTGAGCCAGGCACATAAGTCTTGTTTTCTGTAATAAGAAGTTTATAGTTATGCAGACTTAGGCTTGGTCCTAGATGATGACACTTAAACTGAGTCTTTATGAAGTTCTCTCTTCCATCCTCAGATGGCAAAATGTTATCAGTCCAGGCACAATCACCCTCTTGTCCACAACTAAAGCTGCAAAGAAAGTTTTCACTTGGAGAACTTGTGTTGAAAATTATAAAAATCTTTCCCTATATATCGTTGGTGAAATCCCAATCACATAGTCACTTTGAGCCTACTCATTGACAATATTAGCTGCAACCTAGGGTGGGCATATTGCCACATTGCAAAGGCATGATTGTGTTAGGCAAGAAAGAGGCTGTGGCTGTCACACAGTCCTACTGCACTGGGCCATGTGCACTTTCCCAGACACTTTCCCTCACCTGCCTTTAAGTTTGAGCTCTTACTCTATTTCACTGTTCCTTTTTGTTTGTTTGTTTTTTAGTTGTTTTGCTGTATCATGATTTTCCTGCCTTAAAGTCTTTATTCTTGCTTTTTGTCTTTGCCTAGAACCTATACCCTGTCATGCCTGTAAATCTCTGTATTTCCCTTATATCTTGTATTAAGTATCTTCTCTTTCAGTAAACCATGTTTATTGGTCTGGGTTTGTACTCTTAATTGTTCCCTATCTGGCTAGATTTAGAGAAATGCCTATAGTTACTTTATTATCCCCTCAGTTTCTGCAAAATTACTCTACTCCACCCCCTAAGTTTCCCTCTGTGATCTTTGAAAATGGTTTTTGGATAGATAAGGATTATTAAGTAGAATGGGTTTTGTGTTTTAATATTATCTATTGTAAGTATATACTTTATTAAAATTTCATAAACCACAAAACAAAATTAGAAACTTTATACTGATTTCACTCACTTGGGATTCTGAAGGATTTGTTTAAAAGTTCAAAGCCATAGAGTACAGAAGAGACGAGACTTTAATCCTGGTCCAATTCTATAGCTTGGGGATTTTCCACTCCATTATATGCTACCTAATAAAGGATATTTCAACTTATACCCCTCACTTCGTCCTAATAGGGGTATAACCTAGAGCAAATAACCTTCTGTGGTGAACCAAACAATAAATATTTTAGGTTTAAGGAATGTGCAGTCACGATCACATTTAACCTGTTCTGTACCTGTGCCTTAGGTGCAGCTCTGGGCAATATACAAACAAGAGAGTCTGAAGAGTTCCAGTAAAATTCTTGTTTGATTGCAAAAACAAGAAATGGCAAAATTTATTCCACAGGCCATGTTTCCTTGACCCATTCACCTATAACAATTCAGTTTCCCACAGCTAACGTTGGATCTTTCTTCCATAAACTGTGGTCTACACTAGATGCACACCAAGATGAGTTTGCTTTCTTGAATTCAGTTATTAATCATTGCTATGAAGCCTAGAAAAACGTGAAAGAAAGGCTACCACATAAGGTTTTGCTTTTCAAAGCTTGTACCTAACACATGTAAAAATAATCACAAGTAGATATATTCATTGTAAACATTTACAGACCCTAAACTGATATTTATTTTTATAGCAGAATTCTATTAAACATATTTAGCCAAAATACCATGACATAAACGTAGTATCTTATCCATTGTGATTACTGTTGAGGTTATTAGTACTATTATAATGACCTATGCTTGGTACTATGGGCAATGGCATATGTATTTAGTCAATGATTCTTCTTATTCAATTTTTTCATTTATTGAAATTAGATATTTTCTCAAATAATAGATCCTGATTATTATTTCCCCTACTTGTATTTCACCAATCTCCTCCTTACTTCACCTCCCATCCCTATCCATTACTTTTCTGTCTCTCATTAGAAAACAAACAGGTATCTAAGTGATATAATAAAATAAATAAAATGAAATGAAAAGGAATCAAAAAAAACTAGCAAATAAGAGGAAAATACCTCCAAGAGAAAGCACAAGAAACAGATCTACTCATTTGTATACTCAGGAATCCCATAAAACACTAAACTGGAATCCATAGTATAAATACAAAGGACTTGTAGGGTAAAAAAGGACAGAAGGAAAATTATATATTACTATTATTAAGCAAACAAACAAAAACACTATTCTTAATGGCATTCATCTATACTCAAAAATCAGTTCCTTGCTCAACCATCACATGAGGATGTCCTCCTGCAACAGATAGGAACTAATACAGAGATCAAGAGCCAGAAGTTATGCGGAAAGTAATAGACCTATGAACACTCAACCCTAAATACAATGTCTCCATCAAATGCTTCTCCTCAACACTCAGAGTAAATAGTGGAAGAGGAGGCCTTTATGTTCATAAGTAAACTTAATCTGTCATTATTTTTCTTTCTTAGATTTTTTTTCTTTTTTTATTAGATATTTTCTTCATTTACATTTCAAATTCTATCCCCTTTCCTAGTTTCCTCTCCAAAAGTCCTCTATACCCTCCCCATGTCCTGCTCCCCAAACCACTCACTCCTGCTTCCTGACCCTGGCATTCCCCTGTACTGGGGCATATAATCTGCACAAGACCAAAGACGTCTCCTCACATTGATGGCCAACTAAGCCATCCTCTGCTGGGGGCTACTGGGTAGTTCATGTTGTTCCTCCTTTAGGGTTGCAGACCCCTTCATCTCCTTGGGTACTTTCTCTAGCTCCTTCATTGGTGCTCCTATATTCCATCCAATAGATGACTGTGAGCATCCACTTCTGTATTTGCCAGGCACTGGCAGAGCCTCACAGGAGACAGCTATATCAGGGTCATGTCAGCCAAATCTTTCGAGCATATGCAATTGTGTCTGGGTTTGGTGGCTGTTTATGGGATGGATGCCCAGGTGGGGCAGTCTCTGGATGGTCCTTCCTTCCATCTCAGCTCCAAGTTTTGTCTCTGTAACTCCTTACATGGGTATTTTGTTCCCCATTCTAAGAATGAACGAAGTATCCACACTTTGGTCTTCCTTCTTCTTGAGTTTCATTTGTTTTGCAAATTGTACCTTGAGTATTCTAACTTTCTGGGCTAATATCTACTTATCAGTGAGTGCATATCAAGTGACTTCTTTTGTGATTGGGTTACCTCACTCAGACTGATATCCTCCAGATATATCCATTTGCCCAAGAATTTCATAAATTCATTGTTTTTAATAGCTGAGTAGTACTTCATTGTGTAAATGTACCACATTTTCTGTATCCATCCCTCTGCTGAGGGACATCTGTGTTCTTTCCAGCTTCTGGCTATTATAAATAAGGCAGCTATGAACATAGTGGAGCATGTGCCCTTATTACATCTTCTGGGTATATACCCAGGAGAGGTATTGCTGGATCTTCCGGTAGAACTATGTCCAACTTTCTGCGGAACCGCCAGAGTGGTTTTACCAGCTTCCAATCCCACCAGCAATGGAGCAGTGTTCCTCTTTGTTAGGTCTTTATGGAGTTTAGCTGTCAGGGTAACTGTGGCTGCATAGAATTGAATTGTTCAACATTCCTTTATTCCTTCTGTTTCTATTTTGTAGAATAATTTGAGAAGTATTTGTAGTAGCTCTTCTTTGAAAGTCTGGTAGAATTCTGGGCTAAAACCATGTGGCTATAGTCTGTTGTTGTTGTTGTTGTTGTTGTTGTTGTTGGGAGACTTAATGACTGATTATCTTTCCTTAGGGGTTATAGGTCTATTTAAAGTGTTTATCTGATCCTTGGTAAGTAGTATATATCGAGAAAATTTCCATTTCCTATAGATTTTCCAATTTTGAAGAGTACAGGTTTTTGAATTATGACCAAATGATCCTTTGTATTTCCTCATTGTCTGTTGTTATGTCCCCATTTGCATTCCTTATTTTGTTAATTTGAGTACTGCCTCTCCACCTTGTAGTTAGTTTGGCTAAGGGTTCTTCTATCTTGCCGATTTTCACAAAGAGCCAATCCTTTGTTACACTGATTCTTTATATTGTTCTCTTTGTTTTTATTTTATTGATTGCAACCCTGAAATTATTTCCTGGCATCTACTTTTCTTGGCTGTATTTGCTTCTTTGTCTTCTAGAGTTTTCAAGAGCTGATATGTTTCTAGTATAACAACTTTCTAATCTGTTTACGAAGGCAATTAGTGCTGTACCCTTTCCTCTTAGCACCACCTTCATTGTGTCTCATAACTTTGGGTAGGTTGTGCATTCATTCTCATTGAATTCTAGGAAGTTTTTAATCTCTTTATTTCTTCCTTAACCCAGTAGTTATTCAATAGAAAGTTGTTCTACTTTCATGAGTTTATTGGCTCCCTGTTGTTTCTATTGTCATTTATAGATTTTTTTTAAAGGATTTATTTATTTTCTCTTTAAGGACTTCTATCATATTTATAAAAGCTATTCTAAGGTCTTTTCCTTGTGCTTCAGCAATATTGCACTTCTCATGACCTACTGTGTTATGATTACAGATCTTTACCAGAGACACGTTGTCATAACTATTATTGATTGTTTTTACACTGGTGGCTATGCATCTGGGTTTAGAAAGATTACAGTTGTAGGCGATACCTGTTTTGTCTTTGTGGGGTAGTTGTTTTGTTCCTTGGTTTCTCTTGCCCTCTCTGGTTGTTAGGCGTACGTGTTGTCTGTCGGTTGCCTAATAGAAAGTTCTTCTGGAATCCTGATAGGTGTGACTACTGGGAGTTCCAGGTAAAATTTGTTTCTAGGCAATTGGAGCTGACACCTAAGAACGGAGATGGAGAGTGTCATCCATGAGAGGGATGAAAGCAAGGTGTTCCACAAGGATCTGCTTCTTCCCTGGGAACTCAGGCAGAGATTGAGGAGAGACCACACAAGAAGGTCCGCTTCACAGCTGGGAATGGAGCTGCAGACTGAACTTGGAGAAATGAAGAAAGTGCTGGAGGCATGAAATAGGCAATGAGCCTACTTGCTTCCCTGGTCAAAATGGTCTGTAGGTTCCCAAGGAGTACCTGCTGGAGCTGAGGTAAAGCAGTTAGTTGGGGGAAGGAATTTTGAGGAGCAAGATCTGTGTGGTTTACTGGAGACAGAGGTAGAAAGGAAGGGGAGGCTACAGCAGGTGATCTGCCTCAGAGCTGACTGGGAATGAGCTTGGGCGATTCCACTTGGAGGAGCTGAAAGACAGCTGAAAACCTGCAGTTAACCTACCTGCTTCCCTAGCCCAAGTCAAGTCACTGATTCTTAACTGGAGGTGTTTCACTCCTCCCACTAAGGGGTCATTCACTCCTATTCTTGCTGGAGATATTTTGGGGGGGGCATAATCAAAGGTTTTGTTGCACTATGTAAAGACCAGTGGTCCTGCCAAACACTCCTCAATTCACAGAACAGATCCGTTTCTTTGTTTGTTTGTTTGTTTCACTGTTTGAAATTTCTCATAAATATATACAATTCATCTCAACCATATCTGACCTTGTACTCCCTCTTTCTGGTTCTTTTCGATCCCTCTTCCCAGGATAACTCCCTTCTCACTTTAAGTCCTTTGCTGTTGTTGTTGTTGTTGTTGTTGTTGTTGTTGTTGTTGTTGTTGTTGTTTTTAAGAGTAACCTGTTGAGTCTAACTAGTGTTGCCAAATGCCCATGCATGTAGAGCTATCTACTAGAAGATAGGTAGCCTTGCATGGGCCATACTTCTCAATAAAGCTATCTCTCTCTTCTAGCAGCCATCAATTGCTAATAGTCTCCAAACACCCTCTTTAATCCATGTTAGAATCTCTAACTAGCTTGGTCTTATGCTGGTCTTGTGGAGGTGACCAGTTTATGTAAGTCCATGTGTACAGCATCCATGCCAATAGATCATTTGAATTCACTGCTACTCACTGTCTGGTTATTTCAGTATTCCCTACCCCTCTTTTGCCAAGCTTCCAAACCTTTGGGGACAGTGGTGAAATAAATATCCCATCTGTGTTTGAGAACTGAATTTAACCTGTGCATAGCACTTTGAACAGTTATAAACCTCTCCATTAACCACTACCCATTTCACTAAGAAGCTTCTCTGCCTAAGGTTAAGGTCAGCACAAATATGCAAAGAATATTTAGAAGGCAATGTAAAATGATCATTTAGCAAAACCACATCAACAGATTCTCACCAGGGTTTATGTCTTTCCTAGGCATAAGTTTTTAATTGCCGGTAGGTTTGATTTGTAGCTCTCAGAGTCTAGCACTAGTGAGGACCATTGATGTCTGTTTACAGAAAAGATCCTTACAATTAAAAATGATGTGATCCAAATGTCAGTGACAACACAGAATAGAAACTCTGACTTATACCCTATAGTCCATACATTTAACACAGTTCCAAACATAAACAGAGTAGGTTGCCAAGAAATATTTGAGGTTTAATTAATGAATATTTAAATTAATAAATGAATAAAAAAAATCCCATAATGGTAGGACTGTATTTCTGCTGTGCTGAAAAAAATTGCCATTTATTTGTTTATTTAATCTTTCTTTTTTTTTTTTTTTTTTTTTGAAACTAGGTCTCAATTACTATGTAGCCCAAGTTAACATGCGTTCATTTTATGACCTATGGATAATCTTCCTGTCTCAGCCTCCAAAGAAGTGGAATTATAGGCAGGCACCACAATGTCTAGCAATGGTGAGTCTATTGATACTATGATTTATTGATATATGCTAGGTTGTAAGTGTCATATCATCTCTGACCTACATTGGGTTTTCAATGCTAAGCCTCCAGTACATAACATAAACATGATAAATGTGCACAATACAGCACAGCTCAATAAATAAGTCGCTAAAATATAATTACAGACAGTTCATTTTGCCTATTCTACTAAACTCATTATTTTAACCACTACTAAGCCCTACTAGGTACCAACTCTGTCCCTTGTACTGAAACTATGTTATACACACACACACACACACACACACACACACCTCTAAAGTAGCTTTTATGCTTAGAGAAAATTTTATGTCACTCTTAGTTTTGGCACAGACAGGGAATAAAAATGTATGCAGAAAATCTTGGCAGGAAAATACATCCGACTTGCTCGCCATTGACAGGCTGTATGCATTATTTTTGTGGAATAGAAACTGCACAGAGAGATAATTATTCTGAAAGAACTGAGGCAGAAAATTCAGTACTGGATGATGAACATGTAACCCTCCAGTAACAGAAGAATTCCACTGAGCTCCTGGCAGCAAAGGGGATGGCTGCCCCCAAGCAACACAATAGATGTTGTTGGCTGAAGGAAGAGGTATTACCACTGAAAACATTTTATTTTCAGTCCTGTGTTTTTGTTTTGTTTGATGCTTTTTCTTACAGAAAGAAAGAAACATTTCAAATGTCATCATCCCTAAAATATTCATCTAGAAGAGTGTGTCCTCTACAGTAAATATTAATTTGGATTTATTAATCCTAGGATATCTACATATAAAAGTCTTCTATAATCCTTTAAAGGCTTATATAATATTATATTTTAAGATCTCTTTTAGTCTGAACATCTACCATAAGATTTATGACCCTTAATATAAAAAAAAGGTCAATTGCTATTGAACCTTGTAACTATATTAATTACTACTGGCCTTGTGCAAAAGGTTGTGCTTAAAAACAATATTTATAGAAGCTGAAGAGATGTTCTTCCAGATGAATCCCTCATTCTCATCACTAGTGCTGCAACATTACACCAGCTGAGGCCTTCCCTATGCCTACATCTCCTGTGGATCCCACAGACCATCCATATCCTCCCAACCTCCATCCCCAACTTGTTGTTGTAGTCCAGAACCCAACTCTACCAGGCCCCTCGCCCTGCCTATTTACCCAAGAGCCACAAATAGGCCAAAGGCAAATCCACACACACCTCCCCTACTGTTCCTAAGAGCCAATCTCACAGTCTCCTACCCAGCTCTCTAACTCTCTAGCTTTCTTTCCTCTCTGATGCCATCTCCAAAGGATCACAGTGACCTTCTCCTCCACCCTTCTTTCCCCCAACTCATCCCAATTACCTGCTCTCTGTGAACACACCAGCTGAACAGGCCAGGAAACCAAGCAACACAGAGACACCATCACACTCTGAAAATTCGAGATGAAACGGAAACCAAGGAACAAAGCATCCACCCAAGAATGACAAACCCCAAAATAATCAGTGCTTAGGCATTTAGTCATCCCAAACACAGATCCCAAGACATCAGCTTAAAGACCCAATCAGCAACAGCCAGGGCAATATGTCCCAACAGGAGCCTAAATATCCTACCACAGTAGGCCCTGACTATTCCAACATAGCTTAAGTAAAAGAAACAAACATTAAAACAACTTTTATGAATATGATAGAGGTCTTTAAAGAATCTATGAGGGTGACCCTAATGAGAACCCCCAGTATTAGGGACTATGGAGTCTCAATTGACCATCTCCTATAGAAAGGAGAGGCTTTCAGTAGAGGAGCTAGATTACATTCAATTGAGTTGTTGGCCAAGGGGATCCCTTGAAAATTCCCAAACAACCCAGGCTATACATTAAGATAAAAGGTGGCTATCAGAAAACTGCCAACAGGGTGTTGCCAGGGCAAGACCCATACAACTCATGAAAAAGTCAAGCTGGTGGCTACATGGAGCCCCCACCCCTACATTCTAGTCTTTTTGGTGTGGGAAGGTACTTTGCATACTACCAAAAGAAAAGCACGGACACCAACCCGGGCACAAAACGTTTGACCTACAATTTGTTCTGCCTTTAAAATATGTTAGGGCAATGGTGGCACAGAATGATAGGAGTAGAAAAACCAATGGCTGATTTGACCTAAGACCCACTCTATGATAGGGAACTTATATCCAACATTGCTTGGATAAACAAGAATCAGAGACTAGATAATTTAGAGAGCCAGGACAAAAGCAAATACTACTGATCTAAAAATCAGGAAATCAATGAAATCATCCCTAATGGTATTCTGCTATACATGCAGATCAATACCTTATCCAGTTATCATCAAAGAGACTTTCTCCAGCAGCAGATAGGAACAGATGCAGAGACCCACAGCCAGACATTATATGGAGACAGAGTCTAAATTGAAAGTATGTATCACATCCCTCTTCTCCGAGCTCTGGAAATTCCATGGAAGAGGAGGTAGAAATATTCTAAGAAGTGGAGGGGACAAAGAACATCAGAGCATACCCTGTGAATCAACTAAGGCACATATGAGCTCATAAAGATGGAAGCAACAAGCACAGGCATACAGAGGTCTGCACCAGGTTCTCTACGTGTATATTACAGCTATTAGATTAGTGTTCTTATGGGACTCCTGACTGTGAGAATGAGTGGGTCCCTGACTCTTGGGCCTGCTCTTGGGACCCTTTTCTACCTGTTAGGTTGCCACATTCAATTTCAATATGGTAGTTTTCCTCCCTCTTTTTATATTTTGTGTTGTCAGGTTTTGTTGTTATCTCTTAGGAAACAGTTCTTTTGTAATAATAGACAGAAAAAGAATGGATCCAGAGGGGAAGGAAGGTAGGGAGAAACTGGAGAGAGTAAAGGAAGGAGAAAATATAACCAGGGTATACTGCATGAGAAAAGATTTTATTTTTAATACAAAAAAGTTACCTTACAGAAATATTAAAAATTATTTTAGAAAAATGTACAGAGTAATACTTATGTTGCGTTAATTTTGCTGAAAGTAGTAGTTGCATACATATACATAAAAAGAGTAGAAGGTGATGGCCTAGTCGGCTATCAATGGGAGGAGAGGCCCTTGGTATTGCAAAGATTATATGCCTCAGTACAGGGGAATGTCAAGACCAGGAAGCAGGAGTGGGTGGGTTGGGGAGCAGGGCTGGGGAGGGTATAGGAGGTTTGGGGGATAGCATTTGAAATGTAAATGAAGAAAATATCTAATTAAAAATGCCTTTAAAAAGAGTAGAAGGTAATGTCCAGTGGGTTAAATCTGCTTGCCTTCAGCACTTAGTAGTATATATGTTTTTATTTTATCTTCCGTGCTTTTTAAAAATTTCTTATCTTTTATGACAAAACAGTCATTACATTTGTTAGTACAAAAACAGGAGTTTTCTTTGCTAATTTAACAAAATGATGTACATGCTGAGCCAAGAAATCACTTGACAATTTGATTAGCTTTTCATGCTCTGAGTTCGGGACACTCTGGGGGTCTCATAAAATTTTCCCAGAGGGAGTAAAGCTTTTGTCTCCTCACGGAATTATGGGTCTAAAAATAGTACCCTTTATATTTCAGCCTTCCCATGTGTAAAATTACGGCTCTAAACTTAAGAAAAATGATGAGGTTGTACAAACATTATGAGCACAGACTATGCCAGTACTGAGTGATGGGACAGGGATTAGCAGGGAACTAGATGAAGAGGCCATCAATTCTACCCAGAAATACATACTAAGAGTCTTGCAAAAAAGGGTCACAGAGCTGTGGTGCAGCATGGAACAGTTGAAATGAAGGTGAAAGGAAAATAGAAAAAGAAAAAGAGATTATGAGTGGTAGACTATGAGGTAGGAGAGAAAATAGAAAGAAGAGAGAATATAAATAGCAAAGAGAAGGTCTTACTTACATGACATATATGTGTGATATAATACACGTGATTATGGATGTGGCATTTATTACCTAAATACTTGACTACATAACCTCCTTGATGTTCATTCTTTAAATTTTCTTTGTTTGTTTTAATTCAGATAAACAAAGCCATAGTTTCAAAAGTCTAGAAATTCCACATAACTAACAACAGTATGCCTACTGGCTTCCCTATTCCAAATTCCACTCACTAAGGAGGAAATACATTCAACTCTTCTGTTGCCTTGAATATTTTCTTCCCTGCTTCAAAAGAAAGAAAGAAAGAAAGAAAGAAAGAAAGAAAGAAAGAAAGAAAGAAAGAAAGAAAGAAAGAAAGAAAGAAAGAAAGAAAGATTCCATTACAAAGAGAAAAGCTTTGGAAATCCACCAAGATAGCAATAGAATACCTGAAAAAATGCAGAGAAAAACATGAGTGATGCCCCCAAAAAGAAATACAAGCCAAGCAAATATAGATAACCTAAGGCATGCAGCTATCTGGTGGATGAAAGGGAATAGAAGCCTCATGGAGAGAGAGGGGGGGAGGGAGGGACGGAGGGAGGGACGGAGGGAGGGACGGAGGGAGGGACGGAGGGAGGGAAAGAAAGGGGGAAGAAGGGAGGGAGGAGCAGGGGGGGAGGGAGGGAGGGAGGGAGAGAGAGAGAGACAGAGAGAGTGACTGATAGACCTATATTGCAGCCAAGACCACAGTTTTCTTTGGCCTTAAACTAGTCGCAGGTATGTCTGAGATCACGACCTTCCCGTGAACTGATCAGCAGTGGAGGTGAACACCGTTTATCACTCTGTAGATTCAGAGGCACAGTGATGGGGCGCCATCTTGAAATGAAACCCATTGTTTAAAACAACTATCCCAAATGCCTGAGAATCATGAAACAGTAGAAATGAAAAGGCTTGAACTTAGTGTGCCGTCAGAACTAGCTCCGGGAGGCAGGTGTGGAGATAACCAGGAGGATAGATAACCTGAAAATAAGTGTTCTCTGCCCGTGCTTTCTGATCCAATCTAGACAAACTGCCTCTAGGTCCTCTGGATCCTGTCCTGGGCTCTAACCATATCAACCCATGGATTCTGCTTCTCGTTGTATTGGATCCTTTTTGCTCAACTATTTGTTGCTTTAACCTTCAGTTACCTCCTTCTATGGGGGAAGCTGATCCTCCTTTCACAGCTCTGAGAGCGGAACTTGAGATTTCACAGACTGGATTTCTTGGAATCCTATCTCCATTTTTTTTTCCCTTAATTGGTAGGGGGTTATTTGTTTTGTTTTGCTGAGTTCAAAATTCTCAGTACCGAGGTTGAAAATATTGCCGGCCTGCTGATACTATCAACTGTCTATGGAAATTGCCTTGGCAATTGGGGCAGGGGTTGTTTTCCTAGGTACTTTTCCATCTAATGTTTGGAAGGTTCTAGATTTATTTAGTGTTTCCTATCTCGTTTAGTGTGCAAGTGGTCATTGATCATTTCATTTTGTAATTGTGTTTTTAAGTTTTCCATTACATCACTTTTTATTTTATTAATAAAATAAATTTTCCTGTCTCTAAGAGGATGTCCCAATCCCCCACAGCCCCCACACACCCTGCCAGGCCGCCCCATTTCTGGGGGCCTCAAGTCTCTCAAGGGTTAGGTGAATCTTCTCCTACTAAGGCCAGACCAGGCAGTCCTCTGCTGTATATGTATATGTATATGTATATGCGTATGCGTATGCGTATGCGTATGCGTATGCGTATGCGTATGTGTCTCGGTCCAGGTAGTGTATGCTGCCTGGTTGGTGGCTCAGTATTGGAGAGATCTCGAGGGTCCAGGTTAGTTGAGACTGCTGATCTTCCTATGGGGTCACCCTCCTCCTCAGCTTCTTTCAGCCTTTCCCTAGTTCAACTAAACTCCCTGACTTCAGTCCACTGGTTGGGTATAAGTGTCTGCATCTGTCTCAGTCAGCTGCTTGTTTGGCCCTCAGAGGCCAGCCATGCTAGGCTCCTGTCTGTAAGTACATTATAGCAACAGTAATCGTGTCAGGCCTTGGAGCCTCCCCTTGAGATGGGTCCCAATTTGGGCCAGTCTTTGGACCCCCTTTCCCTCAGTCCCTTCTCTATTTTTGTCCCTGCAGTTCTTTTACACAGGAAAAATTCTGGGTTAGAGTTTTTGACTGTGGGATGGCAACCTCATCCCTCCACATTATGCCCTGTCTTTCTACTGGAGGTGGACTCTATAGGTTCCCTCCCCCCAACTGTTTCATCTAAGGTCCCTCCCTTTGAGTCCTGAGAGCCTCTCACCTCCCAGGTCTCTGGTACATTCAATTATATCACTTGCCCTTCCCTGTCTTCCCTACAGTCTCTCACTGTCCCTTCCTCTAAGTTCTGCTATGTTTCTCTCTCTCTCTCAAATTGATGGATTCTTTTTTATTATTGCTATAGTCATATTAATGTATAAATATATCAATACAACCTGCTAAGTCTGTTTACTGTGTCTTCTGTGTATCTAATTTCAGAGCTAACTAACTAGCTCATCCCTAGCAGAGACTAATTTCCTCTCTTCTGACTCTAGTTTATTGTCTAGGGGTAGGACTCCATAAAATTTTACCCATGTAAAATTTACCCATATGTTAGCGCATCTATTGATATAGACAATAGCACCTTTGTTTAGATCTCAGTTAGGCAGCCATAGTATTGTGTTATCACAGGTGTAGTTTCTCATTCATTTCTAGGAAACACATTTTCTCACAGACTTCCTCATCCTCTGGCTCTTACACTTTTTCTTTTCCCTCTTCCACAATGTTCCGTGAGCCTTAGATACAGGCTGGGTTGTAAATGCATACATTAGAGCTGGACTCTTCAGCCTATTGATCGCTTCACTATGGTCTGTTGTGGTTTTTGTGAATTGGCATCCAGTCAACAGAGATCATTAATCGCTTCTTACATGAACTACGGAAGGTTGAAGTGAAAAAGGATAAATTTCTAAACTTGAGCACTTAGTGTGTGATGTCACGATTTTTTTTCCTCTAGAACAGTTTATAAACTGAATTAGGACACCTTTATCTCAAATAATGTTATTTTAAATAAAAAGTACCTCAAATGGGGCGTTTTGAGTTACTAGCAGAAAAGCTAGTAACTACTAGACTGCAGAACTATTAAGCTGAAGAAGACTTGGTTAACACTGCTAGCAAGTGTCTTTTATAACACCAGGTATGCATGCATCACGTATAGGGAACCACATGGTATTGTCAAATATTGAATCATATCTGGCACTGTAGCTGCATAACAAATGGGAAGTGCAGATGAAATAGATGTAATGTCCTTTCAACTATAAGGTTGCATTTGATTCTCATGACCTTATGAGATATGTTTTAATTTTATTTTTCAGGGGAAAAGGCTCAGGAAGAGAGAAGTATGTCGAATACCATATCGTTATAGGAAGAGAGTAGCAGGAATGAAGTTTGTACTTCTGATTCCAAATGTTCAGAACTTTAGGCACTCAATAGAGAAGTTCATGCAGAGAGGATTCTTCTTTACACGTGAAGAGGACCAACAGTATGAGAAAATTCAACACACACACACAAAAATGGGTTCTGCCACCAATTCAGAATGCATCCAAAGGGTTCTTCTGGTGTCTCTCAGACAAAACTCAGCCACAAACACGGGCACTGGGAATGTGACCTGACTCAGCTAAAGTCATTCAGTAACTATGTACCTTGGCAAGAACAGGAATATGTTCCTTGGCTCTTAAATTTACTGCTTCATTCTGTTTAATTTTTTTCCTCGTTATATTGTAATATTTTAAATAGCAGCCAGAATGTAATTACCTGTGTGACCTTGCACAAAGATCTACCACTGAGCCAGCAGAAGAATAATGATATTTGCCTACCTAATATAATGAACCAAAAAGTGTCTCTAAAGTTGAAGGAAAATGGTAGGTAATAGTGTTGTTAAATGTTAGGTGGATAGAAAGAAGTAAAAAGGTTATAGATGATATAGATGATTGATGCCTAGATGATAGCAAGATAGATAGATTGCTGGTTGATTGGCCATTATATACTTAGATGGTAGAAGTGAAGGTGAGAATCTGACAGTTGGTGCCCTCCCTTTGGTACGAATGTTGAAAACATCATCACGGTTGTAATGGTAGCAGGAAGGGCCTTTGGGAGATGAACTGCCTTATCTCTTATCTCTTGGAAAGTTGCCTTGCCTTTTCTACTACGTGAGGCTTGCAGCAATAAGCATCTTCCAAGAACAAGAGAGAAACCTCACCACACACTGAATTTGACAGTAACTAGATCTTGGACTTCTCAGTAGGTAAAAATGTGAGAAATAATTTTCTTTTTTTATTTAAGATACACATTTAGGTCATTCTGCTATAAGAGCTTATATGAATTAAGACAAAGGAACAGAAGGAAGATGGAGTGAGAAAAGCAAGTCAGTTTTCTATACACACACACACACACACACACACACATACACACACATTTTATTTTTGCTTCCCCTAGACATCTAATACCAGTCTGTGCAGGGAGCTGCTAGCATGTGATATGACCTTATTTACAGCATCATGACCTGGATATTATGTAAACCAAGGAGGTCATGATGCTAAAATCTACTCAGAGTATTGACAGGCTGCTAAATTAAAACACTTAGAGTATCATAACTTCTCACCTCTTCCACCACCTTTGCATGCTGGAAGAAAACACTGGCTGTGGGTGCATGCACATTGTTTGTGCTTTTCTTGAATAGCATCTTTTAACTGCAGGGAGCGACTACATGTTTCAGGAAATCTTAGTACCTGTAAGCTGCCTTGATCCCATTTGGTCCTTCAGGAGCTTAGCAGAACTCTGACTCAACTCCCAGAGAATTAGTATATGAATTCTGCATTTCTTTACTTTGGTTTCTCTTGGACATAATCTTACCAAATTCTTTGATCTATTTAATGTTTATTTCATCATTTATTCATTTCTTTTTTTTTTTTTTTTTTTTTTTTTGGTTTTTTGAGACAGGGTTTCTCTGTATAGCCCTGGCTATCCTGGAACTCACTCTGTAGACCAGGATGGCCTCGAACTTAGAAATCCTCCTGCCTCTACCTCCTAAGTGCTGGGACATTTATTCATTTCTGAATTACAGATATAGTTAGATCAGCTTTCTTTAACTTAATTTTCATGACTTTGTTTCATAAAATTTGTCTCATTTCTGGTGAAATAGTTGCTCATGTATTCCTTTAATGTGCTTTAAATGACATTTTGTCTTTCTCAATAACTATAAGAATGGTTTATTTTTAAACATCATTAAAATAGCATGTAAAATTTGCTCAAATAACATTACTTTATGAACTTCCAAATTATCTTAGGATTATGGTCTCATGTAAAACCTGACATGTAACAAAATATTAAAACTTAATTTTAATGAATAAATATGGCTATTGGGTATTCCAAGAAGACATACTAAGACAGAGTTAGAAATACAAGAAGTTAGTAAAAGGAACACTTGTAAAATATTAAACAGGTGGAGAGACCAGTGTGGGAGACAGAGTGCTAGAATTCCTGATAGAAATCTAATAGTCTCAACTCAGACATGGAAGTTTCCCAGCAAAGGAAAGGCTCCGCTTCATATGTCATCGGCTGTGGCTGCCTACAAAGAGGGTAGCCTTGGCTGCATTGCTAATACAGATAGATGCTAAGCACACTGGCAATGTTAAGCAGCAGCAACATGCAGGGCATGGCATGGCAGATGAAACCAGATATGATTTACAACATACAGTTGGCCCTCCAAAGCTGTAGATTTCACACCTGCAAGCTTAACCAAACTTACATGAACAATGTGCCAAAAGGAAATCTTTCCTTTGTATGATGTGTATGCAGATTAACACTCTTTCTTACCATGCAATAAACAATACAATGAAACAACTGACATCTGGGATTTTGAAGGGACATTCGTCCCTCATGTGCATAGTCACTCTGAATTTAACCCCCTGGTAGTGGTTGCCATGAGCATAGGGTCTGGAATCCAGGCAAAGGGAAATACCTGTACCTCCAATTCCTGCAGAGTCTAGATACACTCACAGGGAGAGCATTGTGGGCCTTATTACTATATGGCCTCCATAAGGTTCCCTAAGTGCACTGAAGGCCCAAACAATTGGAACTAGCAATTGGAAAGTTACATTAACGAGGAATTACATTTTTTTCTCTAAAACAATAGAAAAAAGTAAATCCCTTAGCAAGAGCCCTGAGAAAGCATATTACTATCAGAAAAAAAAAAGAATCATTCTTTCCTCTTCAATGCTTAGTGAAGATTAAAATCAGAAGAAAAATTGTACATCATTGCTTGTTTTTATGTGAATGTAAAAAAAAAATTCTGTGAAGATTCCATTTAAAAAGTCAATAAAGTTTCTGGAAGATTTATATAATCTGAAGTTGCCTGGTGTAGACTCACCATTTGCATGGGGAGGGGCCTGCAGAATTATTGATTAAATAAATCAGTACAGAAGCATCAAGTCTAGAGGGTCAGAGGAGGGACATGAGAGATTCAGAAAACTCAAGGAAAAAATGCTGTGTTTTGTAGAGAAAATATCTTGTGTATTGTATGGATGTATCAGCTGTCAATTTAAAAGCCTATGGCCTATGTCTGAGGCAGGAAATGGAACCGGGGATATCTGGGAGGAGAAAGAATTCGGGGACAGAGCCAGGCACAGGAAGATCTGCCCCAGAAGATGTGCGTAGACAGATGCATGGTACCTGAGCACAGCATAATGTAGATTAAAATAAATGGGTTATTTTAAGTTATGATTCTATAGCCTAGCTATATAGCCAAGGTATTTGTATATGTATTTTGAGTCTGAGTCTTATTTCTGGGAGCATGGGGCTTGAAGAACCAGAATCTACTTCTTCCATAACCCTCTAGAAAATAACTTTTCTCTTGATAGTCCAACCTGGCGATGAGTCACTGACTCAGCAGTCAATCATGTCTTCTAACTATCCCTTTCACTATTAATTGACAGCAACTGTTAGCATGACTGGGCAAGCACAAGAGTTGACACATTCTAGTCCATCAGCCTGGTAGGTTCCAGAATGCAGACCTATCTGTACCCGTTTTTATTGCTTATTATCCTGAATTTTCTCAGTAATTTAAAGAAAATGGTACTCGACTTCACAATGTCCAGTTGTAATGAGAAGATTACAGAAAGAACAGAGGTTTCGAGTTTAAACACCCTTGGCCGGGATTTAAAACCTAGCTTGGCCTTTTCATCGTGATACTGTCATATTTTTTTAATGCTCTGCTCGTTTTCCTCAACTGAAAAATGACAGAACAAAATGTCATGATGAGAGATTTTGCAAATTTAAAGATAATTTATAAAATATAAAAGTCACTAGTCTAATAAACTAGTTAATGCTACCTTGAAAGTGAACTATAAGGTTCTGCGTAGGTTTTGAGAATTCTTCTCACTATTGAAAGCCTCTGTTGTAAGATCCTAGAGTTGGTCTGTTGAACTGTCCTCACATGGCTGCTAAGCATAGCTGTGTTCTTCCCATCACTGTTCTTCCTCAGTGCTTACTACCAAAGGCTCGCCTCAAATCCACAGTGGCTCATTCATCCATCCTAAGTGTTAAAGCCCGGCTACGGTGAGGAGGAATTTACACATGTTTTGTGAACCAAACATAGGAAAGCATAAGCCCATGTCTCCACCTACCCTCCGTCAGGACATGCTTTTCTGATCTTGTCCCCTGCTACATTGGGCTCAGACAATTAAATCAGCTGGTGGGGTCACTAAGCAGAATCTTACCCTTCCCTTTTTCATCACCTCTGCTTCTGCAAGCTTTCTCAGAGCCTCTACAACCCGGACTTGTGGTAGGAGCAGTGGACACTCCAACACAGACACACACACACACACACACACACACACACACACACACACACACACACCACACCTCATTGATTTGGAGATAACACTTGGTTCATCTTCAATATAATTGAGAGTGCCAAAGACTCCTCCATCCCCTCACCATATCCACAGGGTGAGATCATGAGAGGGACAATAGCTGAAGAGGCACCTCAGTTTGAGCTACAACTTAATAAGCTTGAGAAAGATGTCTGCACTCACGGTCTGTTGGCTCCTTAGTGCTGTCTGGTCCTTAAACTTTCCTTTGTTCTCAGGTTTAGATTGTAGCTGCCCATCAGCTTCGAATCCTATGATGCTTGACTCACCTCGAATGCTCTCAGGAAATGACAGGTGTGTCCAATGGATGTGAAACCTTAAGATGGCAGCAACATCGACATCCCACTAAGGAAACACAAGACGGATGGAAATGGAATGGAAATCACCCAAGAACTCTTGTACTTATTTTGGCCAAAAGTATGAAGTAAATTTTCCTTTTCTTCCAGCTAAACAATATGTTGGGGATTGAAGCATATTTGTCTCCACCTCCACACAAAAACCTGACTTCATTTTCTCTTCACAATCACTCTGTGAAGTAATTATTTTTCCTTTTTTAACTTTGGTTGTACTTATTCTCTTTACATACCTCTCACTGCCCCTCCCCTCCTGATCATCCCCTCCCACAACCCTTCCCCTACCCTCCCTCCCCTTCTCCTGAGTGGATGGGGCCTCCTGGGTATTCCCTTCCCCAATCTTGGCACTCAAGTCTCTGCAAGGCTAGGTGCCTCCTCTCCCACTGAGGCTAGGCAAAGCAGCCCAACTAGAAGAATATATCCCACTTGCAGGCAACAGCTTTTGGAGATATTCTCATTCCAGATATTCAAATCAAGCTGCACATTTGCTACATATGAGCAGGGAGATCTCCATCCAGCCCATGTATGTTCTTTGGTTGGTTCAGACTCAGAGAGCCCCAAGAGTCCAGGTTAGTTGACTGTTAGTCTTCGAGTAGAATTCCTATCCCCCTTTGGGCCTGCAATCCTTCCTCCTATTTTTCCACAAGAGTCCCCAAGCTCCATTCCTGCTTGGGGTGTCTGCATCTGTCTGAGTCAGCTGAGATGGTTACTGGTTGGTCATTGCCTCAGTCTTCCTCATCCATGCCTGCATTACTTGTAGACAAGATAAATTTTGGGTTGATAGTTTTGTGTGGGGGTTGGTGTCTATATTACTAAACTGGGGTCCTGTCTAGATACAAGAGGTGGTCTCTTCTGGCTCCATATCCCCCTCATAGTGAGTCATAGGTAAGGTCACCCCCATTGATTCTTGGGTACTTCCCTCTGTCTTGTCCTGGAGATGTCACCCATCTCCTTAACCACATCAGTTGCAGATTTCCATTCATTTTTTTATGACCATCTAGCCATCTCATCTGTCCTTTCCTATACCTGATTCTGAATGTCCAATTCTGCCCATATCCTTCCCCTCATCTTCCTCTTAGGACTATTTTATTTTCCCTTCTAAGTGGGATTCAAGCCTCTTCACTTGGGCCTTCCTTGTTTAGCTTCTTGAGGTCTATGGAGTATAACATGGTACCTGTATTTTATGACTAAAATCCACTTATAAGTGAGTACATACCATACATGTCATTTTAGGACTGGGTTACCTCACTCAAGATGGTATTCTCAATGTCCATCCATTTGCCTGCAAAATTCATGATGTCTTAGATTTTAATTGCTGAGTAGTATCCCATTGTATAGATGTACCACGTTTTCTTATTCATCCTTCAGTTGAGAGAAATCTATGTTTCTCCAGATTCTGGCTATTATGAATAAAGCTGCTATGAACATAGTTGAGCAAGTGTCTTTGTGAGATGTTGGAGCATCTTTTCAATATATGCCCAGGAGTGGTATTGTTGGGTCTTAAGGTAGAACTAGTCCCAGTTTTCTGAGAAAGAGCCAAATTGATTTCAAAAGTGGTTGTACTAGTTTGCACTCTCACCATCAATGTAAGAGTGTTCCCCTTGCTTCACATCTCCACCAGCATGTGCTGTCTTTTGAGATTTTGATCTTTGCCATTCTGATGGGTATAAGATGGAACCTCATAGTTGTTTTGCTAAAGAAATATGATCTGTGAGATATTTGAAACCTGGGTAATCACACATCTCCTGTGCAAAATACAACTTTTCACATTCTGTCTTTTAAATTACTTCTAGCTCCTGATTTGCTGCCTTAAATATACTTTCAGATACTTCTCAAAAGCTGCTTTCTTGAGACAACAATGGAAAAGGTACGTCTGCAGGGTTTTGTGCTTCTTACAGGGTGTGTCACCAATTCCACTAGAGAAATCACTGATTTCTTTGAATCTGGAACTTCATTGGAAAGAGAACCAGGGTGATGCCTTGTTGGGTGTTGTAAAGACTAAATGCAATTCTGAATCTGTAAAGTATTGTATGAGCCACAAAGCTCTCTATGTAAGTTAAGTACCTGCTTCTTCACTGCCATGCCTTGTTGCCTGCTTTAACCTTTCTGTCTGTTCTACATTGTATCTCACAAAGCCTTCATTCTCTCTTCATCCTGATCAGTCATTGTATACTGTACATGCATAGTGTGTGTGAGTGTGTGAAAGTGTGAGTGTGTGTGTGTGTGTGTGTGTGTGTGTGTAAAACCCTTGTCTCTGACAAAACTGCAAGGTTTTGGAAGACAGGCAATCGATAAGAAAATGAGTTTTCGTGTGAATATATAGCCCCTTCTGACTGCTGAAATTCTATCTCCTTTCCCTCAATTTCCTCTCCATGATCCCAAGTATGTTTTCTGAATTCCAAGGGCACCACAATTAAAACACACACACACCTCTAAAGATTCAAAGCCAGCATCCACATTTGAGCAAGCACATGCAGCACTTGTCTTTCTGGATATGGGTTACAGCAGCCAGAATAATTGTTTCTAGTTCCATCCATTTGACTACAAATTTGATAATTTCTGTAAGTCAGGACACTAGTAAGGTACCATGAGGCTGGTGTTCATGGAAATGTGGAATATAAAGCATGTAGCATGAAGGGAGAGAGGAAATGAGTCAGAAAGGGTCACATGGGGTCAAAAATGAGAAGGCAAAGCACAGAATACAGGAAGCGATATCTAACATTAAATCATTGAAAAAATTATATGAAAACCTACTACTCTGGAAACTTCCTAAAATATATGCGTGGAACTACCCCATAATAAGGAAAATTCCTCTCCCAGACACCATATGCTACCAAATAAAAGCCCAAATAAAAGTTATGGTTTATTTCTTTTTGAGTTCCCCCTAAAAGAAAAGCATTACAGGTATCTTAGTTTGGAATAGCAATGGAGGAAAACAACAGTCTTACCAGCTCTGAACCCTGTGCATTATAACAATGACCGGCCTAGCAAGACGATCCCACTGGTATACAACAGTAGCACAGTGTTATGAGAACCATCCATTTTCTTATTGGATCTAAACCCTGTCCATAAGACAGAACACATGTCTGGCACTGCTACTGGGGCCCAGAACTTTTGTCTACATTGGCCAGAAGCCCCACAGGAATACTTAATACTATTACTCTCCAAAATGAACATAGTATTAAATTGCCTATGTTCTTACCTTTTATCCACAGATGCAAGCACCTCTCAATCCTAATCAGAGGAGCTTCCTTTTGTAGTAGATGTCTATTTATACAGAGATTAGCAATAGTGCATCCTGTAGAGAAAAATACTGTGAGTTGCTTAGTTCTAAACAGTATTATCTATATCACATCCCTTTTCCTCAAGATGCAAGGACCATTGCATAAGCAGTGGCAACACACACCTTTAGTTCTGCACTCAGGAGGCAGAGGCAGATGGGTCTCTGAGTTCAAGGTCAGACTGGTCTACAGAGTGGGTTCCAGGACACCCATGGCTATGTAGAGAAACCCTGTCTTGGAGGAGGAAAAAGCTATTTGAAGAGTAAATGAAAATAAAAATAAAATAGCATTGTAAAGCAAGAAGTGGATGAAGATTGGAAAAGTCAGAAATACAAAGATATCTGCAACAAAATAGTATGTGCAGGATGTGGCAGTGCCAAAGCACACAGGCACTCATAGCAACTATGATTGTGTGTCCAAGACCTGTACAATATCAATCACACCAAAATTCTAACATGGATATAAGAGATCTCACAAAGTCCATCTCTGTCTAAGAACTATTAGCCACTGATGTTTTCTGTGGGTGGGTAGCATCAATATATATATATATACATATGCATCGCTATGTGGACTTGTGGATTTTCAAAGAGTATGTAAAATTGCAAAGGAAAGTAGATGAAGAAAACAAAAAACTGGAAGTGAGAAAATAGGAGAGTGTTCAAAACACATAATATGCTCATATAAAATTCACAAGCAAAAAAATTTAGAAAAGAGCTCGTGTACATGTACATGCAGGGGTGTGTGTGTGTGTGTTTAAGTAGGGGCCAGAACTCTGTCACTCTTAGCTTGATTGTTTGAGACAGGGTTTCTCACTGAACCAGGAAGTAATCAATTGTCTACATAAGCCCTCCCCATCATCCACACTATAAGCACAAATCCCTCCCAATTGCCACGCCTACTTCAGTGGTGACTCACAATAGGCCTAAAAACCTGAATGAGTCCTGAGGAAAAGAGTCTCAAAGAGATTCAGCCTCCTGGAGTCCTGGCATTTCCAATAATCTATATACACGAACCCTATCTGCATGCTAGTATGGCATATGCTCTCTTTCAATATTATTAATGCCGTTAAAGATTGAATTTTTACCATAGGTGAAGTTTCCTTAAAGCCAGTGTTCCAAAGTCCTGATAATTCCTTAAAGCCAGGAGCTCAGAATTCAGCAATAAGGTTACCTGTTCATTAACATTCTAATTCACTTCTAGTAAAGACTGGTGAAACCGCTTAAGCATCACAAAGAACAGAGCCAAGCCCAGGGCAAAGCTTGGAGTAGTACACCTGTGGAAGCTGTGTTCATACGCAAGTATTTAACAAGGCCTAGGAAATAGGGGGGATGTGGTATTACATTATTCATGAGATCTGCCAGAGCAGAACCCCCCAAAACAAGTTTTTCTGCTAGGCCCAAAGAAACAGCATAATGGAGAATTTACTGGGGGCCCCTGACAGTGGGGTTTAACTATTGACTAGCCTTGCACCTGGCTTCCTCCTCAAGCTGCCTGGTCCCACCTCCTGGTCTTTTATCCTTTATCTTGTGTCATTGTAACTGCGATGGATCCTGCCCCGCTTTTCTTGTTTGTTCTGTATTAAAGATGTGATGCTCATTTTGATCAATACATTCAGTTTTACACCCTCTCGCGTGTGAACTGTCTGTCACTCATTCGCCGAATCCTCGCTCACCTGCAACCAAGAGACCCAGTTCCTCGCAGATCGGGGACCCAAAGTGAAGTCAGTCTGTGGCACCCAATCACATATACTATGAGCACATTTCATCATACCTAGCTTTTTATGTGGGTGTTGAGATCCAAGCTCAGATTATCATGCTTGTGTGTTAAGCATTTTCTTCATTGAGTCATCACTTCAACCCCTAAAAGTTACACTGTTTTTGGTTTGTTTTGTTGGTTGGTTGGTTGGTTGGTTGGTTGGTTGGTTGGTTGGTTGGTTGACTCTGTTTGGTTTGGGTTTTTTCCACTTATATTTATTTACTTTCCATTAGTTTAAAACCAGGAACTACACGGCATCCCATAGATTCTGTACCTAGTGCCTTTGCAGGGAGATTGCTTCAGAATTTGGCACAAACCATGCCACTGTTTCCATGGCCGGGTTTACATTTCTCAAGATCACTCTGTTTTTGTTTGGTTTGCCTCCAGGAGTCACTGTATTGTTTTTTTTTGCTTTGTACACATAAGCACATCCCTTGCCAAAGTAGAACTCAAGTTTCGTCTCAGACGTAAACACCTTCCATTTTAAGAGAGCTGTGTGCTCTCTTTGATTCTGGAGACCTGGCTTGTAGCCATCAAAAATGGCCTGCACCACAGCCTTCCAGACACACTGACTTTTTTTAGAACTCCTGTTCCCAGCAGGCCTGCACAGGCACCAAGATGTTGGAAAGAGAGCTACATTGTTTGTAATTTAAAAACTTCTTACAACATAAAAATAAACATGCAGTAAAGATATCTCTCTATTTCTCATGGAGTGTTGATGCCTTGCATATGGTAACCTATTCAAGCACCTATGGGCTGAATCATTATGAAGCATAAATGGAGATACTGAAACCAATATAGATAGCAAAATATATACACTTACGTTTCTTCACACCAATATCTTTAATTATTATATTCATCTATATCTCTTGTATAATTTCTGCAAACTGGATGTCTCTACTACAAAGTAATGCCTGAACAAACATTTCTTGAATAATGTAAAAACGTAATATTATTATTTTCTTTTATTTTTTATAAAGTGAGGGAAAACTCATTCGATGATAGAAAAGACATATATCTGTAGAATCATTAGTTCTTTAAAAACTCATATTTACTTTTATGTATTTCTGTGTGTGCTTGCTCCTCTCTGTGTGTATCACATCTGATAAAGTTTCAGTGGAGCCAGAAGAAGGCATTGGCTATGTCATAACTAAGATTATACTCACTTGTGAGGGACTCAGTATGAGTGCTGAGAACCAAACCCAGGTCCTCTTCAAGAGTGACAAATGTTCTTAGCGGCTGAGCCATATCTCCAGGCCTAGGAATTGTTTCTTATAATAGATTTTCTCAGGAATTTGTAAGATTACAATGACAATCAGTTAACCATATCTGAAACAGTACTCTCTCCTCATGTATAAGGTTTTGTTGTTGTTTGCTTCTCTCTCTCCTCTCTCTCTCTCTCTCTCTCTCTCTCTCTCTCTCTCTAACTATCATCAATTTTTTGGACTGAATACTATGGCCGTGTGTCTAGATCTGGAGGTGGTCTAGAGGAGGAAGATAATGTAAATATAAACATATGGTCATAAGCCTTAGTAGCCCACAAATGAACACAACTGTCATTTCATAGTCAAAAGAAAGATCCATAATGAACGATGCCTTAGGAAATGTGAGAGAGGCACCTGGGAAAAAGACAGATGACATTTTACCTCAAGTGCATCTTGTTCCCTGAATTGTTCTTGGATGTGATTCTGTGCCTTCTGTGACAAACATTTTTATTCCATTTATGAGACATGTTTATTCTTGTTGGATGTCAGATCATAGCTATACAATCCAATCTGGTTAGTGTACCCTGAATCTAGTTAGAACCTTCTGCTGTGCTTTTGTGATTTCCTGAATATGATCTATAGTATGTGTCAGATAATTGTGTTTAAATTGGTCTGTGCTGAGAAAGTTCTGGAAAAGTCTCCTCTATTGATGTTTTAGTATGTGCTTACTGATATTCACATGCTTTTTTCTGATCATGTTTTCCTGAAATCAAACAACCTTCCTTGGATCATTGGAGGCTTTTTTGTTAAATTCGTATATAAAAAACACAGTGAAGTTAAAATAAGTTTGTCTACAGCTTTAGACTAGAAGCTCCCCATTCTTTCTGGTCATAAGATCCCAGGCTCAGTAACAAGATCTGTATGGGTCAACAACGTCTTCCAGAGTTACCATCCCTAATCCTGTATTTTGCAGTCCTAGAAATCACAGCTACTTGAAGTCCCTCACAGACACCATACTCATCATGTTTCCGAATCTTAGTGTCTAATGGTCTCCTTGCCTTCCACAGCTCCTTCTGACCTACTTTCCAGGGGAAGGCCAAGGAATCTATTTGTCCTCATCCCTGAGCTTGGATATCATTCCTTACAGAAAGACTTCTCTGATTCCTAAGATAACAGTCATCCCCGAATTGGTATTCTTACCGCAGCTGTATGTCTACATGGGATATATGTAAGACCTTTATATATTAGAACTCTTGAGTGAAGTAACCCAATCACAAAAGAAGTCACTAGATATGCTCTCACTGATGAGCCGATATTAGCCCAGAAACTTAGAATACCCAAGATACATTTTGCAAAACACAAGAAAAACCAAGAAGGAAGACCATCATGTGGATACTTCATTCCTCCTTAGAAGAAGGAACAAAATACCCATGAAAGGATACAGGTACAGAGACAAAATTTAAAGCTAAGATGAAAGGATGGACTATCCAGAGACTACCCCATCAGGGGATCCATACCATCATCAGCCACCAAACCCAGATACTATTGCACATGCCAGCAAGATTCTGCTGAAGGGACCCTGATATTGCAGACTCTTGTGAGGCTATGCCAGTGCCTGGCAAACACAGAAGTAGATGCTCACAGCCAGCTATTGGATGGAACACAGGGCCCCCAATGGAGGAGCTAGAGAAAGGACCCAAGGAGCTGAAGGGGGCTGCAATCCTGTAGGTGGAACAACAATATGAACTAACCAGTACCCCCTGAGCTTGTGTCTCTAGCTGCATATGTAGCAAAAGATGGCCTAATTGGCCATCATTGGGAAGAGAGGCCCCTTGGCCTTGCAAACTATATATGACCCAGCACAGGAGAATGCCAGGGCCAAGAAGTGGGATTGGGTGGGTAGGGGAGCAGGGGCAGGGGGAGGGTATAGAGGACTTTCAGGATAGCATTTGAAATGTAAATAAAGAAAATATCTAATAAAGAAAAAAAAGAGAAAAAAAAAGAAATCTTGAGTACAGGCTGCTGGGGCGTTGTTGTTTCTTTAATCTCAGCATCCCTAGGATTGTCAAGTATCTAACACACTGTAGGCACTCAATCAGCTATTTTTTTCACTGTGCTCTGCATTGAAATTTCTTTATTTTTATTGGATATTTTCTTTATTTATATTTCAAATATTCAATCTGTTCTTACTGTATTTATGACTAGATAGCAGAAGTCCACAGGGAGGAAAAAAACAAATGCAAACTATAATCTACAAACAGGGCAAAGAATTGAGTGTCAGAAGATACAGCATAAGGATGTTTTTCTATAATTTAACATAGAGAGGGGCCTACCCTATGAAATGGATCTATCTCAGTGTTCTCTTAAACACAGCCACAATAGTTCTATCCTTGCAGTTAACTGGGAATCACTTAGGGATAATGTCACTCTGAGCAAAGACTGAGTTTGGATATGGGATTTTGTATAGATGTACTAGGTCACTCTGAATAGTGCCCACTACCTGCTATTCAGCTTGTTTCTGGCCTAATAATGACTCTGTGGCCTATCCCTAGAGACATGGATCTGGAATAAAAAGCATGGCAGAGTGCGGAGTCCCTGGAGCAGAGGGGAAAGCAATAACCCTCTGGAATTCGCCCAAAACATAGAACTGATCAGCCACCTAGGGAGCTGTCTGAACTAGCCTCTCTCTGGGGTGAAGAAGCATAGCGGGTACTAATCTTTGGTGAGCTTTTGGTGGTTTTGTGACCACCAACAAAAGGACATCAAAACAGGGAAGCGGGAGTATGGTGGAACACAGAGGGTTGGCTCTGGCACAGACACGGAACAAAAACAATCTCTGTATTTCCCAAGAATGCTGTATTCGAAGAAATATGAATCACATGGGAGTTTTGTAATCGTTTATGGGAAAGAAGCAAAAAATATACTATTTTATTAATGTTTTTGTTAGCATTTTTCAAAATACTGTTTTTCTCCCACTGAGTTTATTTGTGATTGTTTGCATGAATATGAATGAGGGATATTTACTGAAATACAAGCAACTTATTAGTTCATTGTTAAAGGAAATGATCTTCTCCCTCAGCACCCATTAACCACCTACAGTTCCACAAAATGGGTGTGGCCTCATGACTTCTTTTTGCATGCATAATAAGATGCTGATGGGTACTATCTTTATGCAGGTAACCTAAGCTACAATGGGTTAAGAAAACTCTATTTTTTAACTGTCATGTTATGTATGTAACCAGGGAAATCTTGCTTATGTTTTAAGTGGAACATATTTTTAATAAGCAAAGTTGACTCTATTGAAGGTCACATTGGAATATTACAATAACACATGATAATTTGAAATGATTCACTTGGAAACTTGGAGGAGGTGACGAAAATCCATGATTAAGCAAGTTACAATCCATTCCCATCAAAGAAGAGAAATGATTGCATGTCATTTATGGATCCCTTACTATGCTGTGACACAAACAAACAAACCAAATATCTCTCCAGAAATCAATTCCAAAGCAGTCGTAAGAGCACAGGGTTTTGGGTGAAAAACAGCAGGGCTTTGAGCAAAATTAATAGCATCAAACTAGTCTGTTTTCCTTCCATGACGGAGTGATGGGAAAATTGAAACACAATATATTTCGACTTTGCTCTTGATTTTCCTCAATGAGAATTTCTTTTCAACAAAGAGGATCATTCACTAGATATTTTTGAATGCTTAGTGTGTATGCTAGCAGTTAATCTGATAACTGTCCTTGATTATTGAGAGGAGATTAGTGGAGGGACCAAGAGACATACGGGCAAATTACTAAAAATCAGGGCTAAAAGCACTAAACACAATTATGAGCAAAACATTGTAGTTGCACACTAGTAAAGCGTCTGACCCTCTGAAGTTTCTTCAGATATGGAAAGGCTTTGATAATGGCCGGGGAGCTAATAAAAAAGCACAAGACAAACACTTAGAAGAAAAATGAGTCTCTTACAACTCACACACAAAAGATGCCAGAAGTTATCCTGGGGATAGTTGACATTTTCCTTCAGGTCCTAATAAGTCAGTTTATAATTAGATTGTTTTCCACATCCAGACCATAAAGATATGCATTTGCCTCCAAGGAGTTTTCCAAAAGAAAGCTATATAACCCTAACCCTGTCACATAAACAAAAGGCAATGGGTTCCTTTCAATTAGTAAAACACTTGCAAGGAAAGCCAGATATTTAACAGAGATATGTTCTTCCTCTGTTAGATTCCTTGGCTCTTGGTGACTGTCCTTCAAGGTCCTTTACTTATCATTGTTATAAGCCATTGATAGGTCCACATCTGCACCCCCAGAATACTGCCAGGAAGGAACACAAGTACTGTCGGCTTTGTGATGACAGTCATGCCAATATGCCATCTGTAACCCAGGGTGACTTCAATGGCTTTCATGTTTGGTCATCTTCCTCCTCTGTTGAAGTTTAAAAGACTATCCCTCAAAGTAGCAGCTGGCCACTTATTAATTACACCATGTTTTATTCATTCCCATATTAATACAAACACAGGAGGTAGCAGCACTAAATATATTGGAATTGATTAAGCACCAAAATAGAAACCAACCAATTGGATTTGTACCACCCATAATTACTTTACATGCAGACCTCAGCATCCTGCATAGTAAATAGAATTCTTTTTTCCCCCATGAGAAAAAAAGCTTTTATTTTCTTTTTTTTTTCAATTTTTTATTGGATATTTTCTTCATTCACATTTCAAATGCTATCCCGAAAGTCTCCTATGTCCTCCCCCTGCCCTGCTCCCCTACCTGCTCACTCCTACTTCTTGGCCCTGGTGTTCCCCTGTACTGGGACATATAAAGTTTGTAAGACCAAGGGGCTTCTCTTCCCAATGATGGCCGACTAGGCCATCTTCTGCTACATATGCAGCTAGAAACACAAACTCTGGGGGTACTATTCCACATGGTAATTCATATATCCAGGATCTACCTAGGCCAATTTCCTCCCTTTTATTAAATGTGTATTAATTTTACAAAATAATATATTTCAGCAATCAGTGTTGAAAGTTCTGCAGAAGAGAAAAATCAAATAGAAAGATCCATGGGAAATCTGGGTGCTTGCTTAGGAATGGCATGTATCTCTCATGTATGTATTCCTATGTCAAGAGCTTGGCCACAAAACCTTAAATTAAGTACTAGGGAACCCTGGAGACAAGGGCATTCTGTGTGCTCTTCTGGAAAATGACACAAATGAAGGTAGACATCTGAAATTACTCCAAGCACACTAATGAAGAAAAAGCTAGGGTTGAACATATTTTTTTCAATATAGACCAATAAATAAAGAGTCATGGCCCCATAGTATCTTTGTGATAAATAGCAGGTCATTTCCTTATGATAATTTTAGAGGGCACATTAAGAAATCCTTATGACAAACATCTGTACCTCTAGACCTAGATACATAAGAATGTGACAGCTAAACCTTTCTAAGACTTGCAAGGCACTATACAGAATACGAGAGGATGATACTTTGTAGGCAGTAAGAGCCTGTGTCTTACTGATAAGAACTGTACTCTGAGAAATAAGCCTTAGCATATTCTCTCAAATCTATACCTTTTAAGAATGCTAACAAAATTCTCCAGTTAACATAGTATTACATTATATCTAGCAATACTCATGTCCACAAATCATGTCCAGTAAAATCAAATCAAATATAGGAGAGAAAATATAACTTTGTGTCATCCAAGAGCAAATATCTACCAAATGGCAGGCCTCACCTAACATTTACATGTAAACCTAAAATATAAGGGAGAATGATAGAAAATGGCTAAGGTCATGTTGATTCATTACATCACGTTTCTTACACAGCCTCACAAGCTTTTGAGCTAATTTACATGTCTATGTTTATCATTTCATTGTTTTTGCATATTTACAGAGTTGGCATTCTTTATTAAGGTCACCAAAAATATCACAAAACGTTTCACCGAGATTTAGATGTTGTATAGGTATGGAAAGCAAATAGTTTATGGTGAGGTAATACACCTAAAAAAATAATTTTATGTGTTCTCTTATTTCAAAATAAAAATGATATCTGCAAGTTAAAGTCATTTGAGCTATCTTCACTTTAGAAAGGACTCAGAGAGAAATTTCTGGAAATCTGGCTAAAATGACCGATTTTGAAACAGACTCATAACAGTGCATAACTAAACACGGATTTTAGAGGTAGAGTTGGAGATTCTGACACAGAAGGAGCTCAGGTAGCCCATGAGGCCAAAGTGCAGGAAGTTGAAGACAAGAAGAAACTGATGAGGGTGAGACCCAGTAAGTAGAGGATAGAACCATGAAATGTGTCGTTTTTAATCTACAATTATACTCTAATTCAAGAGCATCACTTCCCTATTGTCATCTCTAAGACTCAGGAAAGGAAGAGAAATACAGTAAGAAACAGAGTAGATTATCCCTGGCAAAGTCAAAACTTCTGGCCCATTCAGTTCTTACTCTGCATTTGCTAGAACCACTTTCAAATCATTCTACTAAAACTGGGTTAATGGAAGCGTGCACGTTGGTTATTTAAATCTGAATCTTCCTTTTGTGACCTTACTTGTTTTGTGAGGTATAGAACTCTGTTTTGCGTCATCAGTATGTATCTTTCTCTTGAAGAGTCATACCAACTTTCCATTTTCTGTCTCTCCCACAATCATCAATTGCCCTCTGTAACACACCTACCCGGGAACCTCTCTATGTCAGTAGTATCAGCCAACTTAGCATCTTACCTGGCATAGCTTCTCGGCCTTTTGGCTAAGATCAAGTGTAGCATCTTACCTGGCAGACTGACATCTGCTATGTGGACTCTATGGTTAACTCAGCAATGTTTCCCATGCTATCCTTCTCCCTGCTTCAGCCAGCCAATGACCTGCATTTTATTGAAGATAATTTGTATGTGAGACAGAACACATAAAGATGAGTTCATTTCATATGTATTAATTACTAAGGTAGAGGGCAGAATAGAAGATACTGTATACTTGTGAATTGATAACTTTTAACACTATCCTTATGACACTCATTCCTTTATCATCCTCAATAAGTTATCAGTAAATACCTACCTCATAGACCCTAATAGCTGAGATTGATTTCCTTTCTTTCTTAATCTTTCTACTTACCTATATTTGTCTTAGTTAGGGTTTTACTGCTGTAAACAGACACCATGACCAAGGCAACTCTTATAATGACAGCATTTAATTAGGGCTGGCTTACAGGTTCAGAGGTTCAGTCCATTATCAAGGGAGGAACATGACAGTGTACAGGCAGGCATAGTGCAGGAGGAACTGAGCCTTCTACATCTTCATCTGAAGGCTGCTAGGAGAAGACTGGCTTCCAGACAGCTAGGATGAGGATCTTAAAGCCCATGCCCACAGTGATGCACCTACTCCAACAAGGCTAAACCTTCTAGTAGTGCCACTCCCTGGGCTGAGCATAAATAAACCATCACACTATTGATACTTTGCTTTCAAAAGTAAAATTCAGAAATATTGGTTCTCCAGACTGGTTATGGTTTTGTTTTCTGACCTGGCCTCAACTTTAGGAAATCAGCAGAATAAGCCCAAGATCTACTTTTCTTCTTCATTCATCTTCAGGCAGCTAAACATTTTCACAAGATAAGGAGCAAAAATGGTATGTCAATACAGGAATTCACAAATTTCAGACCTGTTTCAAACAATTGTTTTAAGGTTTTAAATTAGTTTTTAAAGTAACAGATTTACAGATAAGATTTTCAAACATATTTTATTTCAGTTGACTCCCCTGATGACACTGAATTCTCATCTCTCATCTCTCACCTCCTCCTACCCATTCTCCATTGTAACCTTTCACCTCCATTTTCCCTTCTACTTTGCTCAACTGTGTCTTGTATCTCCCTCTGTACAGCTTCCTTTTCTCTAGTCTCTTGAATAATAATTGGCATGTGAAGGGCAGACGTGTAAACCAACAGGACAGAAGTAAGAGTGCTTCCAGAAGCTTTGAGGTTCATTAGGTCCCATTTATTAATTGTTCATCATAGTGCCTGAGCCATTAATGCTCTGTTCTCAATAGGACAAAATGAAAGCCTACAGACTAGGAAAAGATCTTCACAAACCCTACATCTAACAGGGGGCCAATATTCAAAATGTATAAAGAACTCAAAGTTAGACACCAACAACCCAAATACCTCAATTTAAAACATGGTTGTACAAAACTAAACAGAGAATTCTGAACAGAGGAATCTTAAATGACTGAAAAACACTTTAAGAAATGTTCAACATCCTTAGTCATCATGGGAATACAAAATAAAATGACTCTAAGATTCTACCTTATACCAATCAGAATGGGTGTGAAATAACTCAAGGGATTAAAAAAAAAAAAAAAAACTCAACAGTCAGCACATGCAGGTGAGGATGTGGAGCAAGGGAAACACTCTTCCATTGCTGGTAAGAATTCAAACTTGTACAACCACCCTGGAAATCAATTTGACAGCTTCTCAGAAAAATAGAAATAGTTCTACCTCAAGACCCAGCTATACCACTCCTGGGCATATATCTAAAAGATGAGCCACCAACCCACAAGGACACTTGCTTGACTATGTTCATAGCCTTATTTGTAACAACAGCCAGAAACTGGAGACAGCCTGGATGCCCCTCATCTGAAGACTGGATAAAGAAAACATGGTTCATCTGCAGAGTAGAATACTACTCAGCTATTACAAACAAGGACATCATGAATTTTGCAGGCAAATTAATGGAACCAGATAATGTCATCCTGAGTGAAGCAACCCAGACCTAAAAGGACATACATGGTATGTACTCGCTTATAAGTGGATATTAGCCATAAAGTGCAGGATAACCATGCTACAATCTACAGAACCAAAGAAGACAAATGACAAGGGAAGTGTCCAAGGGAGGATGCTTGAATCCTTCTCAGAAGGGAAAAATAAAATGGATACTGAAAGTGGATAAGGGGAAGAAACTGGGTGAAAGTAGAGGGGAGTAGGGGAAAAGAGAAAAGAGGGAAGAAGGGAAGGGAAGGGAAATCATATGTAGGGAGAGCAGGGGAGACTGAACAGAAACTGGTGGCAGGGTGGGGTGCATCCTTAGGACATGCCAGAGACCTGGCATAGGTGATTGGGGTAAGCCCCAGGGTGCTATGGGATTGAGTCTAGTTGAGAATTTTAACAGTGGGAGATGTAGATCTTGTAGTGGCCACTTTCTGTAGCTAGGTAGGATTTCCAGAGGAAGGATAAGGACAGCAACCCACCCACAAAGCCGTCAAGCCGAAATATGCCCTGCCCTCAAGACACGAAGGGACAAAGATAGAGCAGAAGCAGAGTGAATGGACAAATTCCTGGCCAAAATTGAGACCCACCTCACAGGCAAGAACCAATCCTTGACACTATTAATGATGCTCTGTTATGCTTGCAAACAAAAGTCTAGCATAACTGTACTCTCCGAGGCTCCATCCAGCAGCCAATGGAACCAGATACAGAGACCCACACCTACACGTTAAATGGAGCTCAGGGAGTCTTGTGAGAGACTTGAGAGATGGATTAAGGGACCTGGAGGGAATAGGAACTCCACAGAAAGGCCAACAGGATCAACTAACCTGAATTCTTAGAGGCTCCCAGAGACTGAATCACCAGCCAAAGAGGGAACACAGGTTGGACCTAGGCCCCTTGTCTACATGTTGCATATATGCAGCTTGGTATTCATGCGGTTCTCCCAACAATGAAAGCAAGACTATCCCTGAATCTGTAGGCTGCCTTTGGATTCTGTTCCCCTATGTCTGGCCCCAGTGGGAGAAGATGTACCTAGTCCTGCAGTGACTTGGTATGTCAGAGAGAGGACGGAGGCAAGGGGACCCCCTTTTTAAGAGAAAAAGGGGAGGAAATGGGGGGAAGATCTGTGAGGGAGTACTGGGAGGAGAGAGGCTGATATTGGGAATCAAAGTGAATAAATAAATTAGTTAATAAAAATACTTGAATTTAAAAAGTGAGAGTGCATAGAAATGAGCCTTTACCTTCCCTTTCAGTTAGTTTTTGACAAGGATAGCCTACACAACTTAATGTTAGAATAAGGGTATGTTGGGCAAGCAATTCTGACAAGGAGATACCACATTCACAAGGAGGAAAGCGGTATCCCAGCCATGCACTCCAACAAATATGGATCAAATACCTGAACATAGGAGCTAAGACTGTGACTCTCTGGAGCAAACAAAAGGGTAAAGCTTTATAACCTTATATTTTCCAATGATTCTTTTAGATATTAATAATAATAATAATAATAATAATAATAATAATAATAAATGCATTACACTTTATCAAAAGCAAATATTTGTGTTTCAAAAGAGGAATCTAGGAAGTGAAAGGTAGCCCATCGAAAGGGAAGAAACATTTGTAAACTACATACCTAACAAAATGAGGAGACTCTAAAATGTCCCAACAACTATTTTTTTTTTTTTTTTTTTTTGGTTTTTTTGAGACAGGATTTCTCTATATAGCCCTGGCTGTCCTGGAACTCACTTTATAGACCAGGCTGGCCTCGAACTCAGAAATCTACCTGCCTCTGCCTCCCAAGTGCTGGGATTAAAGGCATGCGCCACTATGCCCAGCCATCCCAACAACTCTTAAAATTCAGTTGTTTGAAGACAATCTGACTTAAAAATGGAATGAAAGAGATGGTGAGCAGGCTCAGTGGGTAAATGCACTTGCCTCTAAGTCTGACAATCTGAGTTAACCCCCAGGTCCCACATGGTAGAAGAACTGACTCTGCAAGTTGATCTATCTGTCTATCTGTCTATCTGTCTATCTGTCTATCTACCTCACACAGAGAGAAAGAGAGAGAGAGAGAGAGAGAGGAGTATACTGTACAAAGCTAGGTCGATTGTTTTCTGTTGTTTTGGTTTATATATGTGTTCTTTTAAAAGATGAACACTTACCATGATGACATATGGTAACTTCTTTATGACCCATCATCAGTTGGTGTTTCTCAGTGTCTGTTGCTTATACGGGCTTTACAATGAAAGGCTTCTTTGTGATGCACAAGCTATTCCTACCATAGAAAGGTTCACAAGAGGATACAGAGCTCAATTTCTTGGCTCTCAGTTAGGTTGGGAAAATGCAGGTTTTCTCCTTGTCCTTGGATGCTTCTTTTAGAACTCAGCCACTATACTGAAAGGCATAGTCACATAGATGACCAGTTGACAGTCTCAGCTCGGCACAGCTGCTGAGTCACACTTGTGAATGAAGACACCTCCAGATGATTCAGCCTTCAACCGGCTGAGTCACCCAAGTCAGGGCCTCAGATACCAGAAGGAAGTCAAGTCCATGGCATTCCGTCTGAATTCTTAGAAGTTGGTTTGTATAACCAAATGATTGTTATTATCCAGGGGTATGTTGTCGTCAACGTAACTGTAACTGAGATGCTCTCCATTCTTCAGAGGCATACAGTCAGCCTGACAGCTAGGAAACATGTTTGTAGAAATCTAAGTCTGCACAAAGCAGAAAGAAAGGAGCAAACCCAGAAAGCAACACTTCCTGTAAGTAAAATAGAGTCCCCTTAGAGGATCAGCCCATGATCGTCATGGCAAGAAACATAGAAGCAAGAAGGAAGGAATAGAGCTTAGAGCTTACATCCTGATCTACGTGCAGTAGGCAGAGGGAGAGAGACTAGACCTGGTATGGGCTTTTGAAACCTCAAAGCTAACCCACCTCCAGCAATACACAGTTCCTCAACAAGGCCACACCTGCTACAACAAGACCACAATCCTAATTCTTCTCAAACAGTTCTACTCCCAGGTGACAAAGCTCTCAAATGGGGCCATTCTTAGTCGAACCACCACACCTCCAGGAACAAAATTCAGAAGCATGGCCTAACACAGATGTCTAGAAGTAAGGAAAAGCAGAAAGCTTGTCACAGATTCTAAGACAAAGGCTTGAAATTATATGGCAGGTGAGTTCAGCCTGCATTGGAGAAGAAACTAAAGGATACTACAGAGGTAATGATTATTGTTCCATCTTCAGTTAGGATCAAAAAGATAGGATGTTGTCCGTGGAATATCAGTACTCCAGAGTGGAATCTACCAGATTATGATACCTCTGTGTTGTCTATCTGAGAGACTTTCTAAAGTCTAGCCCCCTGCTCTAACACTGGGAGACAGTGGAGCACATGTACTACTGAAGGATTCCCAGCTTCCGGGTTTCAGTTCCCACCAATAACTAACTAACTGTGATACTCACTTCCTAACTGTGAATTGGTGAGCCTTATTTATCATCTCCAAAACTTCGTTCACATTGATAAAAAATAATAATAGTGGCTGCTTTATGATGTGTTTTGTAGGGCTGTATGAGTTGAGCAGTGTTTGGCACACATTGATTCCCAATAGATTCTATTGACCCAGTCAGTGAGCCAACTGTGACCATCACGTTCTTGACAATGCTTCCAATGTGTGCTTTCTCCTCATTCCTTTTCACTTGTCCTTGTCCAACTCACTCTCCACTATCACTCTCTCCATCTATCGAACAGCTCATCATCACCCGTATTGAAAGCAATTGAACATCCCCATCATTGCCTGATAGTACCATAAGGAACTTCGTACGTTTGTGCCCCTGTGTCTCTGATTTTCTCTCCTTCCCCTGGGATGCCTTTGGCCTTTCTTCTGATAAGTGCATGGCTCTGTTCTAATGTATTTATTTCCTTTCCCAGAAATGCCCTTGGCCTCACTTTCCTCCCTCTCCCTCGGTCACTTCTGAGGGACTATGTTTGGAAAGCATACTGCAATCTTAATGAGAACTCACTGGCAGAAATTCTCAGAATTTTTTTTTCTTGCTCAATTCCGAAGCAGAACGTGGAAAGGAGTGATGGAGATAAGCTCAGACACATCAGGGAGACGGCTTCTAATGAGGAGTTCCTTTCTAGGAGCAGTTGAGCTAAACAACCTGCTGCAGGGCTACCCTGCCCACTATTTCATACCTCCACCTCACATCATAGGGCTGGGAAGAAAATGCCTAGCCACTGCTGCAGAACTGCAGCATTATTCTAACCCTCTGGAAAGAAGGAAATCAGGAAGGGTGTAGGCAGCCGTTGAGCAAAAGGTATCGTGATATTAAAGAAGCCTATAACTGTATGATTATGATGCAAGTGCTTACCTGTGTTTATCTTGACACCCACTCAAGGCGACGCATACATAAAAGGAATGTGTACACATGCACACACCAGAATGATGTGATCACTTGACAAGGTAAATTGTTTTCTGACTGTTCACTGTCTGCTTTCCTTCCCTCCTGTCATTAAAACACAGCCCCCCCCAAGATGTAGTATTTTGATGACGGTAGTAGTTAAGTGTTTACCCTAGCAGCAGCATAGACAGCAGATACCCAAAAAATACTGGATGAACAAATAATAAGTGATAGAATGGCAGAAAAAAAAAAGCATTAAACTTATGATCCGTAGAAGTTTTACTACTTAATGGCGCAATCTTAGGTCAGGCTACCAAAGTCCAAGAATCAATTTTGGAATAAAAAGGATCTTAGAATAAATAAAGGAGTCTCAATGGATGTAGCATGGCCCAGCTCCACACATCCCTGTGGAGAAGTCATCTTTTTCTCCCAACAGTGTTGGGATCATTTTGCACTGACTTACCTGGATTGCTTCTACCCTTGCTCCATATCTTCATTGTTATCTTTGCTATTGATTGATAATTGACTTCCAGGGATGTGCTTTGGAGGACAGAATTTAAAGACTAAGATAGAGGAAGGACTCAGGACCATAGTAGAAAGGCGGAAATACACTAGAGTGTACCAAGAGGGGTCCTTAACAATAATTTAAAAAATCACAAAGGAAAAGGGAGAACAGACGGGGAAAAAACATAGATGGAAACAGAGCGAAAAAATCAGACTGTCATCATGAAAGCAACAAATATTTATATAACATGGACAATAATGTTGAGAGCAACTGATAGCTCCAAGTATGTTAGATCATCCTGGAAAAGGCCTCAGGGACATCATTCATTCCATCAAGAGAGAAAAGGAAATGCTCTCATGTCAGTGAGTCACCTTTGTCCACCAGGCATACATAATTTCACCAGCGCTCAAGCTAAGGTTTTAGCAATCTTGGATGGTCCTTCTGAATGGATGTCCTCTTAGAAAGGAAACAGTGCCACCTAGTGTCCTGAATCTTACACTGGTTCACCCCATCACATTTTCACAAATTAAAGGTTAGGTTTTTCTTTTCTTTCTACTGAGGCAGTGGTTCTCAACCTGTGGGTCTCCATCCTTCTGGGTGGGGGTCAAATGACTTTTTCAAAGGGTTCACCTAAGACAATTAGAAAAACACAGACATTTATTATTCGTAACAGTCACAAAATTACGGTGATGAAGCAGCAACAAAAATACTTTTATGGCCAGGGGTCACCACAACATAAGGAACCATATTAAAGGGTCCCAGCATTAGCAGGGTAAAAACTACTGTACTAAAGCATATTGCCAAGGAAGTACAACCTCTTGACTCATGGCCAAATAGAATGAAGGAAGTAATTCATTTTATGCTTTGGGAGAACTGGAAATGAAAATCAAAATGATGTTGTGAAGCCAATTATGCATGATACGTTAGCCCTGCAGAAACTGCAAGAAAAAGCACCTGACACATAAAACTCTTCTCAAAGCAGCCTAATTTTGAAGGCTGTCTTTTAAATAAACAAGGGCAAATAGAAGGTATGAACTGAGATCCTAACTACACTAAAGTATGGTTAAAGGGAGTCTGGGGGAAGCTACATAATAAGCCCCACAGTGAAAATGAATATCAAAGTCTTTAGGACCACAGGTGGTAAGATTAATTTGACATGTATAATATGGAAAAATAAGCTGCTAGTCAGAATCCTGATTCTGGCTATACTGTTTTCTCAATGTTGGTCTTAAAACAAATTACCTTAAATCTCTCTGTTAGTAATTTCTTACTGCTCTAACAAAATACAAAACATAAAAGAAAAAAATTGTTTTGAGCCATAGTTTCAGGTCATAGATATTGGTGTCTTTGTTTATGGGCTATGATAGGCTGGAACATCATGCTATAAATGTGTGGTAGAGCAATGTATGGTATGTTCATCTCATGGCTGTCAGGAAGCAAAGTTAGGTAAGAAGAGACGAGAGACAAGAAAACCCCTTCTAGGGTATATCCCATGACCCGCTTCCCCCAGTCAGGCTCTGCCTTCTATTAAGCCTGTTCAACTGTAAACTCACCAGTGAATTGATGAAGTCAATGCCCTCATGATTAATCACCTCTCACAAGTGTCAACATATGAAAACCAAGCCTTTGGAAGAGCCACTTCATATGTAGCCTTTTTCCTCTACTCAAGTAGAGATGTTGATAATGAGTGAACCACACTGCAAGAAAGATTAAGTTGTATGCCAGAAAGAATTGAACATAATATCTAGATCTTGTAAACTCTTCAGGAAATGTAGGTCTCTCTATCAAAGAACCTTGAGGAATGTGTCACTAGAAGCATGGAGTTTGGAACTAAAGTCTAAATAAGAAGAACTTCCCTTTCCTTTGCTGAAGAACTCTCACTCCTTGTCGGGCAGGGTTGTGCAAGAGGAAGAGGCAGCAAAATGAGGAAGAGAGTGCTTGTCCCTCTAGCCAGAAAGGTCAAATGATGCATTCTACAGTATCAATAGTCAAAGGCTGTAACCAGGAGGCCACCCAAGCACCCACAAAAAAAAAAAAAAAAACAAGCAGAGAGTCGTCCCAACTAACAAACCCCTTTCCGTGGAGCTGCAGTTAAAGCCTAGAGTGTCCAAACTGGGGTGGTTTCTTTGCAGACTCATGAGCTGTGGCTGAAAACAGCAAGTCTGGAAGATACTTGTGAAGTCAGCCAGCAAGTTTATTCTTGTAATTCATGAGCGTGAGCTGCCATTTTCTGCCTGTAATGGAGTCAGAAGACTTTGTTGCTAGAGAACATTAGGTTTATTATATTCTGATTCTCGGAAATGCTTTCTCCCTGGCTGGAGAGCAGCATGTATTTAAATATTTCTCAGCAACAACACTGGAGTTTGCGCATCCTTTCCATCTCTGATCCACCGTCACAGCACCACCTAAGGAGAGAGAAAGCACATATTACTATGAAAAAGCATCATTTCCTCCACACTGCCAAGTGGAAGAAAATACTATGGTCTGCATGCCTCTCCTGCAGCACCATCTTCTGGCCATCAGCAAGCACTTCCCAGGGCCTATTTGTTTCCTCAGAATAGATGTTCTCACCTTAAACAAGCCATTCAAGGGAAATAGAGCTAAGTGACTTATTAGATACAGGCGTGTGTCAAAAGAAGTGGAGGAGGCACACATACAATCTAAATGTCGGGTTTTTTTTATTCTGTTATGAAGGCAAAGAAAGACATCAGAGCCCAGGAGTAAATTTATGAAATGTCAGTTAAAAAGATTTCAAAATGTGAAAATAACCACAGAACAACTACTGTAAGCCTAGAACTGCAAGGTGCGGGTGGTACTGCTCTGCTGAAGAGGACACTAGTTGTGCCTTCAAACAGTTAAAGTCAAGACATGGCACTCAAGATTCAAGACAGATGATGGATCACTGTGGAGTTGAGTTACAAGCTGGGTACTTAAGGACTTAGATGTTGCACTTTCTTAAGATCTGATGTGAGAAGGTCCAGACCAGCAGGCAGGGTGTTACCGACAGGTCTGTGTAAAGAAATCAGAGTGAAGTACTCAGAAGGACACCCTCCATTCCATTAGTCATATTTTTTATCTCTGACAGACACCCTAAAGAAGCAGTTCAAAAGAGGGAGGGTTCCTTTTGTTCACCCTTTACAGTCAGTCCATGGCCCGCGGTTTGGGTCTGAAATGGCATTATGGCAATGGAAGTATAGTAGAGCAAGGAAGGGTTAACTCAGTATAGGTGGAAAATAAAGGAGAGACAAAGAGGCCAAGAACAAGATTTTTGCCCTTCCAAATCACTCCTCAAGGAGCCTGCTCTCCCCACAACTAGGTCCCACCTCCCTCCCAACAAGGGGTTGAACTGCTAATCTATCAAGCGATTAAAGCCCAGATGAAACAGGAGGCTTCAAAATCTCACTCACCAAAGGCTACATCTCTGGGCACTGGTGGACAGAGAACCAAGCTTCAGCTCATATGCCTTTTAGACATCTACACAAGTCACGTCCTGAGAACAGTCAGAGGAGTCTGAGATGAGCTTTTAAACAGGCAGAAAGAGAGAAGGAGGAAATCTTCAGTTGTAGGGGTTAGTGGATATATTCAGGATATATTGCATGTGAAACTCGTTCAAGAGCTGTCTAGACTCTGGTGAGGTACTGTCCCCTGCTGAACTGCTTGTATTATATCCACCCTTCTACCAGCACCACCAGTTCCACCACCTCTGAATGGAACACTGTTTCTGGGTAATTCCAGCAGAGAACACACATGGGCACTCTTAAAGCTGAATAGAAAACCTGCCTGTGATTGTATGGAGAACTTGCCTAAATCATACTAGTTCTTTCTCTTTTATGCACAAAAACCACATCATGCTTGGCACACTTCATTTAGCAAGAATAGTTGATGAGAAGTGAAACTACAGAAGCCAAAAAGCAAGCTTAGTATATCTAAGAACTTTCCTGAGTCCTGGAACTATGAACTAGGTCTTCGAAAAATTAGCTCTTTGTTTTGTTTTTGCAGGTGTTGGGACCTACATGCTGGGTTCTAAGACCAGAGTGGTGCCCCCAATATGGTGTCAGTTGTGCTAAGGTTTGGGGGCCTGTTATATAAGGATGGCTAACCTGATCCAGCTTAACCTATCTGATCCTAGAATGCAGACCAGAGTTCCCACAGCCTCTGCACAGGAAGAAAAAAAACTGAATGAAAGACTACCTTGAGTCATAGTAACAGAGTAGTATATTTTTCTGAATAGTTTTGTGAATTTGACACAAGATAGAATCACCTGGGAAGAGTAAAACCTAACTTGGTGGGGGGTGGGGAGTCTTTATTAAATTGCTCTGTATATAAGTCTGTGAGACACTTTCATAATGACTGATATGGAAAGGATCCAGCCCAGGGAGGAGGTGGTGCCACCCTGGATAGATGGTCCTGGATTATATAAGAATGCAAGCTGAAGAAAGAAAGAAAGAAAGAAAGAAAGAAAGAAAGAAAGAAAGAAAGAAAGAAAGAAAGAAAGAAAGAAAGAAAGAAAGAAACCTAATCAATGTTACTAATACAGATGCTCACAACCATCAGAGTGAGCCCTGAGTCCAGGGACCCCAGAGGAAGAGCCAGGGGACGGACTGAAGGATCTGAAAGTGATTGCAACCCTATAAGAAGAACAATATCAACTAACTGGACCACTCCGAACTCTCAGGAACTAAACCACCAACCAAAAATTATAAATGGAGGAATCCATGGCTCCAGATACATACATAGCAGAGGATGGCCTTATCTGATGTCAGTGGGAGGGGATGCTTTTGGTCTTGTGCAGGCTTGATGCCCCAGAATAGGGGGATGCTAGAATGGTGAGGCAGGAGTGGGTGAGTGGATGGAGGAGCACCCTCATAGAGGCAAAGGGGAGGTAGGAGAAGGAGGATGGGATACAGGGGTTGTGGAGGGGAAACTGGCAAGGGGGATATTCATTTGAAATCTAAATGAATAAAATGAGTAATAAAGGAAGGAAGGAAGGAAGGAAGGAAGGAAGGAAGGAAGGAAGGAAGGAAGGAAGGAAGGAAGGAANGAAGGAAGGAAGGAAGGAGCAAGCCTGTAAACAACATTCTTCCAAGATTCTGTTTTAGTTCCTGCTTCCAGATAGGAGCCTTGAGTTCCTTCCCTCTCATTCCTCAGTGGTAGATTATAACTTTACAGTTATAAGAGGAAGTAAAGCTTTTTTTCTCACCAAAGAGTCACGAGTGCTTTATCACAACAGAAAATACACTGGGACATCTATCAACCAATTTCTACCTTTGAACTAAGGGAAGACCAGCTCCCATTTTGGAAGAGCTATGCTATGTTACTGAAATTTCACTAGTAACCTCTTTCCCAAAGGGAACCTATGGTCCTTTATTGGGGTAACTGTATACTGAGGAGAAGGCAATAATCAGATGGAGGGGAGCTACTAGATATTGGCTCTGAACTGATACCAATTCTGGGAAACCCTAATAAGTACCATAGCCCTCCAGTTGAAGTAGGGGCTTAGGGAGATCAGGTGATCAATGGAGTTTCAGCTCAAGTCTGACCCACAGTAGGACTAGTGAGCACAGTGGGTCCCAAATTGATTCTGTAGTTATCTCCCAAGTCCCAGAATGCACAATTAGGGTGGAAATTCTTATAATTTTTTCTGGGGTCTAATTTTGTGTTCACTAATCACCTCCTTTATTCTTCCCATCTAGTCTCCCTGGCTTTGTTACTTCAAAGTGATTCAAACTTGATACTCAGAACCTTTGCATGGTTTGTTCCCCAGCACAGGTTCCCTCATCTAATAAGCCTTCCTTCCTTATATTGCTTTTTTGTCCTATCAAGAAGAAAGATAAGTTACCTCATTTGGAGTTTGTGGTCATTTGTATAAGTTTGGCCCAGGGAGTGGCACTATTAAGAGGTGTATCCTTGTTGGAATAGGTGTGTCGCTGTGGTTGTGGTCTTTAAGACCCTCAACCTAGTTGCCTTGAAGTTGGTATTCTGCTAGCAGCCTTCAGATGAAGATGTAGGTCTCTCACCTCTGCCTGTACCATGCCTGCCTGGATGTTGCCATGTTCCCACCTTGATGATAATGGACCGAACCTCTGAACCTGTAAGCCAACCCCAATTAAATGTTGTCCTTTGTAAGACTTGCCTTGGTGGGCCGGGCAGTGGTGGTGCATGCCTGTAATCCCAGGACTTGGGAGGCAGAGGCAGGTGGATTTCTGAGTTCAAGGCTAGCCTGGTCTACAGAGTGAGTTCCAGGACAGCCAGGACTGCACAGAGAAACCCTGTCTCCAAAAACAAAAAAAAACAAAACAAAACAAAAAAAAAATCAAAAACAAAACAAAAAAGAAAAGAAAGACATGCCTTGGTAATAGTGTCTGTTCACAACAATAAAACTCTAACTAAAACATAGTTTGCCTAAATGTCAACTGTGCGGTTCTGCCTGCAGAAACACTGTGGATCCGAACTGGAGAACGAGAACTCCTGAAAAGGAACAGGGCTGCGAAAGGAAACATGGGGCCCTGGCAAAACTTCTGATCAAGGCCCACATTTTTATTGTTTGAACTGGCTTAAATACAAGGAAGGGTTCCCAGCATGCCCCTGAGTCCTTTGAAGTTGCCACAGCGGTTCTCGCAATGATGGGCAGTTCTTGCAATGGCGGGCAGGTCTCACGACGGTGGGCAGTCCAGGCGATGGTGGGCGGTCCAGGCGGCGGTGGGCGGTCCGGCGACGGTGGGCGGTCCTGCCGAACTGGGTAGCACTCTGGTATCCCTGCTGGAGGGGGAGTGGTTAGTGGGGGTGGGAGACACCAACAGTCAACCTTTTTTCTTTTGTTTTTATTCTTTGGGAATTTCATAGATGTGCTCAATGCATATTAATTGTCCCTGCCCCCATCTCTTCCTTCCCCCTCCCTCTGTCTTCGTCCCCAATGTATCTCTCTCCCTTCCTAAGTTCTTTTCTGATTGTTCAGCTATAAATTAAAACACTGTGCATTATAGAACTCTCTACCCTTCATTTCCAGTTTTTCTTTCTCCATGGAATGTAGGGTCATCCACCATTCTGCCTGTTTTCACTATGCATTTTGGTTCCTGCCTACTTTTGTCTCTAACAGAACCTGGCGCTGACAATGTAAGATATTTCAATTAATTAACTAGGAAAAGGAAAAAATATATGTACTCTATGGAATCCTAAAGACTAGGTCCACATTTCTTTGCTTGCAAATGTCCATTGCAATTACTTCCTCTGGCTTCTGCTACTCTGTCAATACTGGATCCTCATTTGGACTCCTCTCAGATATTCTGTTGTTGCCCTCTGTCATGGAGATCCTATAGTTTTGGATCCCTTCTATACACTCCAGCAGATCATCAATGAGAGAGATATTGGGTCAATTCAAAGGCCTAGGTCTGGGCCTGAAAATATCTGAAATGATCTTTCCTGCTCTCATGCCTCTGGGACCAACTTACCAGCAACCCCACAACCAGGTCCAGATCTACCCAGCTTCACAGACAAGGTGTAGGGCCCACTCTCCCAAGTGTTGCAGCTGGGGACACTCTTCCATCCTCATGACCTAGAAGCCACCTTCCCTATATGCCATAAATGATAGATGGTGAGGGGTAAGGGAAGACAGGAGAGCATCACTTTCCTGTCCAGTGGTACACACCTTTAATCCTAATACTTGGAATGCCTAGAGTTCAAGGCCAGTCTGATCAGATCTACAGAGCAAGTTTGAGAAGAGCCAAGCTTAGGCAGTAAAGGTAACCGTAGAAAACAAAGAGCTGGCAAAGATGTAGTTGAATACGGAGGCCATGTTTCAGCTGCAGCAAGGAAAAGAACTGGGTAGCTTCAGCCATGGGATTCTAGCTTTATAGTCAAGGATAGAAGAATGGAGTTATAGAATTCCCCTCTGTGGCTGAAGAAAGCTAATGATGCCAAGCATGTATCAGGAGTGTCCCTGCATGGAGGCTTAAAGAAGCCATTTTGTGATCGTGTGAAGGTAAAGCCTGAATTTCCATGGAAATCACAAAATCTGTGGGTCCAGGAATTGCCCCACAAACCACAAAAATACCAATCTCAGTCAGACAGGGATGGTTTATTGAACACATGCTCTAGGACTGATCAATCAAAGACATTTAGATCAGAATTCAGGGGCTAAGGCTATGACGACAAACATTTTTCTATGTCAGTTTATAAAGGCTAAATTGCAAAAAAGAAAAAAAAACAAGAAAAAAGAAAAAAAAAGAAAAAGAAAAGCAATGACCTCATATGCAAGTGCTGGAAGTAACTCAAGCAATCTATACATAACAGTTCATACTGACCTTTAATTTGATGGGTCCTTTGTGAAGCTTATAGTTGTGGAATTTCTTAAGATTAACAAACCTCATAACAAACAGAATATAAAAGGGTATGTGGGCAGCATGACCCTGATATGTTTTGTACAATCATATGGGCAGTATGATATGGTGGGAGAGGGATGCCTTAGTTGGCTCATGCTGAGGCATCCCCCCTGAGGTACCAGCCATATGACTAGCCTACTATAAAATGAAGCTTATTTGGGGGGCATATGAAAAGGTGGGGCCAAGAAGGTAATAGAGGCAGAGAAAGAGAGGGGACAGAGAAGAACAGGGCGGGCAATAAGAGGGAGGATCAGAAAGAGCAAGAAAGGTCTAACAGTCCATTCATACCGAGCTAGGCTTATACCTGGCTCTTGCTAAGTAACTGTTGGGCAGAGCCTGAAAGAAATGCTAACATTCCTCCATTTGGGTTTAATTTTAAAATAAAAAACTAGAAAGAGGTGATGGGGAAGCAGGAAGGGTTATGGTGATCTTTAGCTGCTTCCTGCTGAATGTAGGACAGTGTGTCTCTGAGAAACCTAAGAAAACAGATGGGGGTGTTGGTCAAGTCTTAGGAGAGTTTGCTGTTTCATTGCTGTCCGGGGTCTGTGGGACCATCTGTGGGTAGGAAGGTGCAAGACCAGCAGAAGCATCTATGAGAGTAGACTGGAGCATCTGTGGGTTGCTTCTCTGGAGCTGTCCTCAATGTAGATTTTAAGTAAACATCTGGACTTGGAAAGATACTGAAACATACACACACACACACACACACACACACATACACACGCACACGCATGCACACATGCGCACACACACATGCACATGCACACGCGCACGCACACATACACGTGCACACACATGCGCACGCGCGCACACACACACACATGCGCACACATACACACATGCACACACACATGCACGCACACACGCGCATGAGGCAGAAAATAAAGTTAAGTAGATTTGGGGGAAAAAAAAAACTTTTTCTTTTGTATACAAATGAAACCCTTAGGTCTTGGTGGTTGGGATGAGAAGAATCCCAAAACCAGGGAACAGGGGAAGAATCACATCCTCTGGAATAGGCAACAGGGAGGAACTTAAACTATTGATTGGCAGGTGTACTTATCTGAATGGAGTCTATTTGGTCCGTGAGAGGTAGATCTGAGTGGGTTCCCTGGAGCTTATAAGTTTACTAAAGAGATAAATGTGTTGACATCATAGACAGTCTCTAAGGTGAGCTTAGGGAGACAAAACCCTTCTGTGGAGTAGAAGAGGCAAGAGGGGCTTTTTCCCTCTGTCTAGAAGACTGGATGTACATGAATTTAGCAAAATTAGTAATATTTTTACGTTTTCATTTTAAAGACAATTAAAGGAAACTCAAAATTTTGACCTTGAGAGTTTATGTGATGGTTTAATCATATAAATTTAGTCTGAGAAACAACTTAAGTCTCTAGTTGAAAGACAACCAATGGACACTTAAATTTTGAACTCTGGTTATAGGAGTGTATCTTATAGCGGAATGTTTTATTAGCGTTTGTAAGAACTCCGTTGGTTAATGTTAGGATTTTGAACCTTTGAAGTCTCGATGTAGCAGTGGCATAGCAAGGGGAAATGAAGCACTTCTTCACTTCAGACTGAGGGTTTTTTGAGATAAGGAAGTAGCAGAAGGTTACAGAGATTTCGTCTGAACGTGTGCATCCTTTACTGTGAAGCCTGTGAGCAAAACAAACCTGTCATTTTGATAAGAGATCTGGTAGTCTTTACTAGTTAACAAATTGATTAATGAGTTATTATGATGGATCAGTTATCTTGGGGTGAGAAACTAGTTGTATTATAGCTGTCAAGCTGTAGCTAATGTAATCAGAAGTCTAGGAAGGATAAATTATAATCTAGATGTCAAATATTAATTAAAATGGCAGAGGTCAGACTATAGTCCACTACCTAAACAGTTTTCCTGGGTCCCTGTGGTCTCCATCGAAACTCAGGCAGAGGCGGTCTCGCCATCAAGCTCAGAAGGTGAGAAGCTTTTCTTTCCTGATGATGAGAAACTGTTGGTGCCTACCACCCCCACTAACCACTCCTCCTCCAGCAGGAATACCAGAGTGCCGCCCGCCGTCGCAGGACCGCCCACCGTCGCCGGACCGCCCGCCGTCGCAGGACCGCCCACCGCCGGACCGCCGCCGCCAGACCGCCCACCGCCGGACCGCCGTCGCTGGACCGCCCACTGTCGCCCGGACTGCCCCCCATCATCGCGAGAACTTCATGGCAACTTCAGGGAACTCTGGGGCATGCTGGGAACTCTTCTTTGTATTTAAGCCAGTTCCAACAATAAAATATGGGCTTTGATCAGGACGTCTTAGACAGAGCCCCATTTTTCCTTTGCAGCCCTGTTCCTCTTTTCAGGATTTCCCGCGCTCCGGTTCGGATCCACGGTGGCTCTGCAGGCAGAGCACTACAAGAAACGTGGGAGAAAGGACTCACCTCGTTTTAGGCGATATGAGAGATATAATTCCCGGGTGTCCACTCTCCACAGTTTAGGACAACCTGTGGCATCAGGCAGGGCAGTGGAACAGTCTTTCTCAGTGGCCATTGTACCACAATCCAGGTAGAGTTCTTTGTCACTGTGCCCATATCTTCTTGGAGACCTTGGGGGATCACTGTTAGGATTTAGGAGTATCTGTCTGTCATAGTAACCTTAAATATTTAACCTTATATTTAGCAGATCTGACAAGATTGAGAGCTAGTATCTATTAAACATATCTAAGTTAGACAATTTATGTCTGTTTTTATTTGCTCTGGGTTGTATTTAGCAAACAAAGATGTTACATTGTAACTTAATAACAGTAGTAAAAAACAAGGCTGAACATACCTTTAAGGCTGCTGCCTTTAACCTAATTAAAGTAAATTTAGAATTACTATTTTCTGAGGAAATATGGAAACAATAGGAAAATCTTATCTTGACTGAAAAGTGCCTTTGGAGAACTTTTCTTTCTTTTTGTTTTTTTTTTTTTGTTTGTTTGTTTGTTTGTTTTTCAAGACAGGGTTTCTCTGTGTAGCCCTGGCTGTCCTGGATCTCACTTTGTAGACCAGGCTAGCCTCGAACTCAGAAATCCGCCTGCCTCTGCCTCCCGAGTGCTGGGATTAAAGGCGTGCGCCACCACTGCCCGGCCAGAACTTTTCTTAAGACAGGTTGTTCTCCTCAAGTTAGAGGAGATGAAGTGGGAACTAGCCATAACAAAGATGGCTGACAGAAGATGGCATTGATGCTACAGTCAGCCATGTGACTGCCCTTAGTGAACATGGCACTGAAGCTAAAGCTCTGTATGTGGAGCAAAGTCATGCTTGTTATATCTTAGAAAGGAACAACGTTTATTTACAGAAGTGTGGCTAAGTATTAGCAAAGAGACAGATAGTTAGACATACAAAGAGACAAATAGATATATTTTGCCTGGTGGACAGGGCATTATATGCATGTGAGGTGATCTCTTCCTGTCATTGCAGATAGCCTCTGCCACAGGGCAGGTCCAAGCAGTACATGGTGAGGCTTGGCTGATTGTGTGTGTAGGGATATTTTAATTTCGAAGCCCTTCTCCCACTGCAGCTAGCTTACAGCTGGTGTGGACCAGAATGAAAAGAAATCAGAGATAAAAACATTTCTAGGAAGTAGAAGTTTGCGACCGCCCACCGGAGCAAATAGATGGCAGCGACAGTATGGCAGAATAGCACACCAGGCAGGCAGTGAAAACAAGAGTATGTTTAAGTCTGAAACAAAATCTTGAGAGTATTTTTAGAGTCTAAAGAGCAGGGAGTGAGAATGAGAGAAGAAGCTAGCTGGATCAAGGATAGGAACTGGGTTGGGGAATAGGGGCAGTAAAGAGGTTTGGAGAAAAGATAGGGAAATGCCTGCACGTAGGAAACCATCCATGTTTTAGATCACTGACAAGAACTGTAAAGGTTTCAAAAGTGTTTCTGAGTGGTCATTTAGAGTTATTATCTAGTGGATATTGGGGCCAAATTAAGTATGTAAATTTGAAAGTCTTTAGGTCCAGGAGGCATCCTAGTAAGGAGCCTGGAAGTAGCTGCGAAGACAAGATACCCACTGGTTGAGATAAAGTTATTATTTCTATTGCTAGCAACATCCCCCAAATAGATTAGTAACTGAGAGAGTACCACAGGGTAGATTATCAGATCGTCATGTGGCAACTAGGATCTGGGGGTAGGGGGTTGGGGGGGTGGGGGTCAATGCTGGAGAGAGACCAGATCACCCTGTACTGGATTTTCTAGCAAAAAGAGAGGAGCCATGTCTCAAGAAGAGAGAGATATCACCCAAAGGAAGATGTTCAAAGGTGGGGGGGAGGGGTCAAGAAGAAGAGCCAGCCATGAAGACTATGAATACCTCAATCCCCAAGGACACCAGAGGGTAGCTGGGAGCTCAACAGCTCTCCCTCAGGACCAACAGCCATTTACACCAACCACTGAGGTAGCTTTCCAAATCTCTGATGTTTGGATAGAGATATCTAGTGGTCCAATGGCTAGAAAGTCCATGAGGAGGCAGGACACCATTGATATGTTTTGTAAAATGTGGTATGATGTGGGGAGAGAGGATGCCTTAGTGGGCCCATGCTGGGGCATCCCCCTCCCCCTCAGATACCAGTCATGCAGTGGGTCTAGTATAAAATGAAGTTTATTTGGGGACATGAGAAGGTGAGGTTAAGAAGGAGTAGAGTCAGAGAAATAGATGGGACAGAGAAGGAGAGAGAGAGAGAGAGAGAGAGAGAGAGAGAGAGAGAGAGCCAGGAACACATGGAGAGAGCACAGCAAGGTAGATAAAGAGAGAGAGGCCAGGGAGAGGCCAGAAAGAGAGAGGAAGGGTCAGAGAGAGCAAGAGAGGCCAAACAATTCTTATAGCAAGTCAGGCTCATACCCGGCTGCTGCTAGATAACCATTGGGTGGATCAGAGGAGAAATGCTAACAGGCCCTGTTCTGAGTCACGTTATTTTTTTTCTTCATCAATGACTGGCAGTCATATTACAGTAACAATATGAAATAGCTGATGGGCATGGAACAAAATGGCTATAGCTATGCTAGGCGATAGGCCTCAACAAAAATGTAGGGGATTCCAGATTTATGAGACACCTGCTGAGAAAAGCTGCTAAAAGATGAGAGTAAGAAGCCCAAGAGAAAGAAGTATTTTGCAGTCAATGAAGCTGAAAGGATTTAGAGATCTGAAGAGTGTTTTGACATCAGACATGGAGATGCAGTTTGGAGTTTGCCCTGCTGGTCTTCGGTTTTGCTTTTTCCAGCATTTCTTCATTATGCCCCCTTTCCTCTGTTTTGGACTGGTAATGTATATCCTATACCAGTGTATGTTGGAGATATGTGATCCCCTTTTTTGTTTTGATTTTACAGGGGATTACAATTAAGAGATTACATGAATCTCTGTAGAGACTTTGGGCTTCGAACTTTTTATCAGGATTTAGTCGGCTAAAGACTATGGGAACTTTTGAAGTTGTACTAAATGCATTCTGAATTATGATATGGCTTCAAGCCTGTAGGAGCTAGGGAGTAGAATATGGTGGCTTGAGTGAAAAATGGCCCCATAGACTCATAGAAAGTGACAGTATTGGAAGTGTGGCATTGTTGGAGGAAGTGTGTCTCTGGTGTTAGGCTTTGGTGTTTCACAAACTCAAGCCAGGCCCAGTATAACTCTCTCTTCCTGCTTTCTGCCATCCAGACTAGAACTCTTAGTTTCTCTCCAGCACCATGTCTGCCTCCATGCTGTAGTGCCTCCCCCCACTGATTACAGACTAAACCTCTGAACCTGTAAGCCAGCCCCAATTAAATGTTTGTTTTTGTTTTTTTTTTTAAACAAAAGTTGCCGTTGTCATGGTTTCTCTTCATACCAATAAAACCCTAACTAAGACACTACGGGAAATCGTCCTGTATCCTTTTCAGTAATATTTCTGCTCCTTAAAATAATATCAGTTCATTTTTGTTGTATTTTCGAACTAAAAAATTACTAGCTAACACAACAAAAGGAACAGCCTTTGAATCTGAGCCATTTATAGCAACATATCCTTAAGGCTTGCTTGTATAACTGCAGTTTCTGTCCTTGTCTCTGTTGCAGAAGTCTTCCCTGATCTGCAGTAGCCTCTCTTGACCTAACCACACTCTTATTCTCTTCACTGCACATATGACTAGCCTGTGACCTTTTTATCTTTTCATGGTATAGAGCCACCACTGGAGGACCAGCTCTATAAGGAAAGGAATTCTGGGTTTTAAAAACAGCTTTGGTGTTTAGAACAGTTCAGCATAGGGTGAGTACCAAATTAATATGTATACATGTGTTCAAAAATTACCGTTTTAGGGGATTTCTTCCCCCAATTTGATTTAATTGGATATCTGCATGTCCAAATGCTAAAGGTCCTTGTTCCCCAGTTGGTTTTTGACAATCAATAAAGAGCCAATAGCCAATGGCTGGGAGAAGATCAAGAATTGGGACTTCTAGGTTCCCTCGGGCAAAGAGAGGAGAGAGGAGGAGACCCACCATGACTGGGGTGGGGGGAGAGGGGAAGAGACAAATGGGCACAGGAGCTATAGGACATAAAGCCAACCAGCCAAGTGAGATTGCTCCAATTAGAGGCGCCCAGTCACTAAGTTAGCAAAGGCATTTCAAAAATAAGCTACTATGGGTGTGTCTCTTTCATTCGAGGATCAAATGAGCTGCTGGGTAGATGGCTGGAAGTGGGCGATCCTTTGAGAGCATAAAGTGGATTAGCTAAACTCTGATACACCTGTTTGTAATGCTAATTATTTTGGTGGAAAGACCCATCCTAACTGCATCCAGCCCCATTTCATGAGCTGGGGTCCTACACCAAGGAAGAGTCAAGCTGAGCTTTCATATTCTTTGCTTCCTGACAGATGCCAGCATGTGCCCACTGTCCCGTGGTCTTGTCACTGTGCCCTTACTGCCAAGACGGTCTCTATCCCTTCAAATCTTGAACTAAAATAAACCCTTCCTTCCTTCCTTAAACTGTTTCTTGTAATGTCACATCAAGGAGAACGGTGAATAATATATATTGCCAGCCACACTCCAGGTGCAGGGAAAGAGGGGTCCCGGAACCTGCACTCTAAATGGGAGATTTTGTTCACTATGAGCTCATATGAACTCAGAGGCGAAAGACAGCATCTTCGAAAGATATCACTAAGGCATGAAGAGAGGGAGGAATCAGAGGTTGCTTTTGAAGTCCTTGTGAGTTCAGGCTTCTGTTAGGGGTTTCACCAGTGTCTAGGCCCCCTTGCTTGAACTTTGCTCTGAAGAATCACCTGTCCCTCACTTTCAGCAGAGCAGTTTGGACAAGATCAGTTCCAACTGGACTGGAAGCCGTCAGCAAAGTTACACTTTGCTCACTGACATTGGCCTCTGAGGGAAGTCAACAGTAAGGCAGGAAGGAAATGGACATGAAGCTGTTAGAATGGCCTACTTTCCCCCTAGAAGCCTAGAAAAACAAGAAATTAACCCTTCTCTCGTGAGCAGCACATTTGTGGTTGTGCGCTCTGGAGCTTCTGCAAGCCAGGACTGATATAGTTAAAGGGTTCACAACACCTGGTGCCGTGCGGAGGTCAAAGCCCCTTGATGAAACAGTGAATCTGGGTCACAATGACTACAGCACACCTTTTTACCCTTTTCATCTTAGAACCCATAACACCCTCCTTCATGGATTAAACTGCTTTTATGTTTTTCAAGCCATAAAACTAGTACATGCCTGTTGCAATATGAGAAATAACAAGATTCCATATAAGGCAAAGCTAACAGCCTCTGCCATATCCCTTTTCATCCTGTCCTCTGGAATATTGAGTGTTAAGAGGTGGGCATTGTTATGGATGGATTGTGTCTCCCAAAAATTCACACTCTGGAGTCCTCACCCCCCCCCAGGATATACAATGTGACTATATTCAGAAACTGTAGGTGATTACCATCCAAACTAGACAGAATATCCTATGAGGCCTCAACCCTACACAGACAACTATAGGCAAGTGAGGAAAGTGGAGAGTGGGAGAGGCTGTTCTCCACAAGAAGAGCACACCAACGGGGTGTCCAGTGCCAAATAGTCAGCCCTGAAAATAACCATAAAATAACATTATATAGACCAAGCAGATTATATTTAGGAATAAATGCATATGTACAAATATACACATACACATTCATATATACACACAATAACAATTAGCAAAAAAAAAAAAAAAAAAGCCCATGAGTTTGAAGGAGAGTAGGGAGGGACATTGCCATGGTTTGTATATGCTTGGCCCAGGAAGAAGGCATTATTATGCCTTGTTGGAGTAGGAATGTCACTGTGGGCATGTGGGCTTTAATATCCTTGCCCTAGCTGCCTGGAAGTGAATATTCTGCTAGCAGCCTTCAGATGAAGATGTAGAACTCTCACTTCCTCCTGTACCATGCCTACCTGGATGCTGCCATTTTCCTGCCTTAATGATAATGGACTGAACTTGTGAACCTGTAAGCCAGCCCCAATTAAATTTTGTCCTTACAAGAGTTGTCTTGGTCATGGTGTCTGTTCACAGCAGTAAAACCCTAACTAAGGGTTTGAAGGGAAGAAAGGAAGGAAAGAAATATAAATTATAATCTCAAAAAAAGTTTGGAAGATGATTAGGGTAATGCTAACTTGATCTTTAACTTCTATAATCTAGACCTAAGAAAATAAATTTCTGCCACATAAGCTATTGCTATTTACTAAACATGTGTCCAAACTTCTTTTAAAACCTAATCTCCAATATGATGGTGTTCTAGTTTATTTTTGTTGTTATAATAAATCACATGATACAAAGCAGTTTGGGGGATGTCTTAGTCACTGTCCTATGGCTGTGAGGAGACACCATGACCAAGATAACTCTTATAAAGAGAAATCATTTAACTGGAGGCTTGCTTATCATTTCAGAGAGTTGGCTCATTATCATCACAGCAGAAAGCAGATAGGCATGTCCTGGAGAAGCAGCTGAGAGCTTTATATCCTGATCCATAACAGAGAAACTGGGCTTGGCATTGGCTTTTGAAACATCAAAGCCCACTTCTAGTGGCATACCTTGTCCAATGAGGCCACATGAACTCCAACAAGACCATAACTCCCAATTCGTCCTAACAGTCCACTAACTGGGAACAAAGAACTCAAATATATATGAGCCTATGGAGATCATTCTAATTCAAACTACCACTGGGAGAAAAAGGTTCATATGGTTTACACTTGATGTCACAGTGTTATCAGTAAGAAAATTCAGAGATGGAACCCAAACAGAAATTCAGAGACAAGAATCAAAGCCAAGACTGTGCAGGAATGATGCTGACTGCCCTGTTGGAACTCACTCAGCTACTTATACAACCCAGGTCCACATTCTTAGAGATGCACCTCCTACAGTAGGTTCAGGCTCCTACATCAATACACAATCAGGAAAATTTCCCTCAGGCATGCCCACAACCTAATCTAATAGAGGCAATTCATCAATCCAGAGTCTTCTAGAATGGGTCTGGGTTCCTTTTAAATATACAAAATCTCAACAATACAGATAGTATTCGGAGATGGGGCTTTAGGGAGATAATTAGGTTTAGGTTAAGTCATGAGACTGAAACCTCCAAGGTAATTCATTCTCTCTCTCTCTCTCTCTCTCTCTCTCTCTCTCTCTCTCTCTCTCTC
>NC_034606.1:31237034-31244805 GCF_900095145.1 Mus pahari
AAAAAAAAAAAAAAAACAATTATAGGTCCTAGAAGGATACTTTTATTAAGCCATGTAATGATGTAATGCTTGACTGCCTAAAATATTCATCCCATCCTGAATCTAAGAACTCTTAGAAACAATGGTAATGACACAAAGATAAAATTTTGTCTTATGATGTATTTGGCTAATATCACAGTGTTGGTGGGACCGGAAATAGAAGGATCCCTGGAGCTTTCTGGCCAGCCAATCTAGTATGTCCCAGATGGAATGAGAGCCACACTCTCAAAAACAAGAAGGTAGATTTTTCCAGTGGAGTCCTTTAAGTCTTTTATCTATAGAATCATCATCTTCACGTAAAGATACTTTGACTTCTTTTTTTCTTATCTGTATTTTCTTTATCTTTTTCACATGCCTTATTGCTCTAGCTAAGATGTTCAGTGCTGCCGGGCGTGGTGGCGCACGCCTTTAATCCCAGCACTCGGGAGGCAGAGGTAGGCAGATTTCTGAGTCCCGGGCCAGCCTGGTCTACAAAGTGAGTTCCAGGACAGCCAGGGCTACACAGAGAAACCAGTGCTATGTTGAACAAGAAGAGAAAAGTAGACATCCTTTACTTGGTCCTTTTTTTAATGAAAATGCTTTGAGTTGGGTTTTTTTCTCTCCAATCACCAAGATATTGACTATAGGTTTATTGTATATTCTTTTATTATGTTTTATTAAATTATGAAGGGATGTTGAGGTTTGGTCAAAGGTTTTTTTCTGAATCTAATGAGATGATCATGTGGTTCTGTCCTTGTGTTTATTTACATGGTAGACGACATTTATTGGTTTGATTATGTTGAGTTATGGGATGTAAAGAATGAGGCCCATACTGACCTGACAGCTTCACCCCTTCTGGATAGCTTTTATAGTACTGGGAGGCGCTATGTGTGCTATCGGGGAAGAAAATTAATCATTGGTCTTACCCAGATATGAATCCTGTGAGACGGTCCAGCAAAGATATAGCCACCATCACAATACTGGCATGGGCGCTATGAGAGTAACCAAACATTTTTCTGGCTGGATTTGAGGCCCATTCCACAAAATGAAACACATACTTGGCATTGTTATTGGGGATAAGAAACTGGTTATGAGTGTCATAGGCCCTAAGGAGAATCTACTATTATTATTCTACCATATAGACATAGCATTAAAAAAGCTAATGATATAGTGAATCTCTCACTACTCAAAATGTACTTGCTGGGTACAAAATAAATCTTATGGTAGATGGCAATTAACACTGAGATCCATGACTGGTCACTGGGGAAAGACTAAGAGACTGTAGAGTGCTCTGTCCTGAATGAGACATCTATGTCACATCTCTCTCTTTCCAAGGCTCAGGGACAATCACAGAAAGGTGGGGTAAAACAATTTGAAGAGAAAGTAAGGTTTCAAGGCAGTGCGTGGCTAAGGAAACAGTGTTTACCAGACACAGCAGGGAAGTTGAACATGTGAACCCAGCAGTTGTGGCAGCAGGCACAAGACCTGTGCAGACTCAAATCAGACAAAATGTCAGCACAGAGCAGGGAACTAGGCACAAAATCCCACTTCCGCCTCAGAAGCTATTGGCAACTGACAGCTTCTAGGAGAGGCAAAGTCAGTTTTCTTCAAAGGTGTGTGTTAGAATATGCAATGCAATCCCTGATAAATCACACCAGCCACAGGTCTCATGTGGGAGGTTTTATTAGCAGAGGCGGCCTCTGGAGGGGGATGAGAAGGGAGAAGAGAAGGGGCTATGATGAGTCCTTTATCTGGGCTGTGACGCACGTGATGCATATGCAAAGAGATGTGCGGCGGGTGCCATGGCAACGGACACAGGCGCTGCTTAGGCGTCTCATCTCTGGGTCCAGGAGCTGGCTATAGATGCACCTGATGCAAACAGTGTGTTACTTGGGAAATAAACTATGTTCCGGAGCATACCTCACACAGAAGTATTTGGGCAACACAAATAGATCTTGATAGACAGAGGAGAGAGAGCTTCTGTGTTGTAGAAAGTATTTAAATCCCAGCCTGAGGTTTCTACCCTCCCTTAGACGATTTAAGTTCCTGGATGAAAGAGACAAGTAACCTTTTTATTTACAGTAAGACTTAAATATTACAAAAGCTGGGCAGCTGCCTACCCTCTGTGCTGTTAAAATCCACTTTCCTATCAATAACCTGAGTTATTACTTACTATGTTTCATCTGGGCTGCTCTTATTCCTATTGGCCAGCCCTCACGACTATGATTTTTATGGCTCACCTAACCCATGGTGGCTTCTCCTTCCTCCCCCTAACCCATGGATCTTCTCTCTTCTTTTTCTTCTTTCTTTTTTCCTCTGACCCCAAGCCTGAGAAACTCCCTCTATCTCTCTTCTGCCCAGTTATTAGCTGTTGGCATCTTTATTTACCAATCAGAAATAACTTGGGGACAGGGTCACTCAGCATCTACCTAGAGACTCTCTCATCTTTGGGGCAACCAGTCTTAGGGGGTCCAAAATTACATTAGAATACAAGAAACTTTAGGCCAACCCACGACACAGAGAGAGAGAGAGAGAGAGAGAGAGAGAGAGAGAGAGAGAGAGAGAGCAGTTGGGTGAATAGGAAAGTGGGAGTATATCTGGAAGGAGTTGGGAGAAAATATGATCAATATATATTGTTTTGAATTCTCAAAGAATTAATAAGTTGTTGTTTAAAAAATAAAATAAGGTGGAGAGATGCCAAAGAAGATGCTGTCACTGGCCTCCAGCATCCATACTCTTGTATACTCTAACACATATACACCACACTTATAAGCAGAACATAAATGGCTCAAAATGGATGGTATCCAGAGGATATATGAGCAATTAACATATTCATTGTTCTAAGACTCTTAAATACAAACACTTCCACAGCCAGCAATAAAATAGCAGAAATATGGCAGAATTCTTCTGTCTTTGCTATGACCATGCTTTTGATCACACAGGTGGTACAATCTCTAGTTTGTTTAGAAAAGCAAAACTGTATGGTGGTTGCTGGATTTCTGTAATAAATGATGAACCTATTAAAACTAGTTTGTATTCCCTTATTATTATTTTTTATTCTATCCAACAATTGGATTTAGTTGATAGAGCAAACACTAGACAACCAGGACAGCTATCTTTTGAAGCAGCTCAGATGCACAAAAATAATAGCAATCAGTTTGCATTGTTTTTATGTAAAAGTGGTTCATCCCATTTGTCAGCAAAATTGTAGACCCAACGTTTTAGACTCTTAGTGCAGTGTAAGAACAGGGCAGGCAGTCCTCACTCATGGTCCCTGTTAAGATCTGAGTTCTTGACCCAGCTCTTTCCCCTTTGCTCAAGGTGACCTGCTCTTAATAGAACACAAACAGAATGCATCGCAGGCTCCACAGACATCAATTTGATGTTTGTCTTCTCAAAGTTCAAATATTGAAATGCTGTCCCACCCCAAGATGATGCCACTGTTGGAAAGTTAACTCTTGGAGAGGTAACTAGATCACAAGAGTAGATCTAGAGTGAAGAATTGACTAATTTTGGTTGTCAATGTTAGCATTTCTTCTAGACTCCATCCCACAGTTACATGACAACAGCCAGATGTGCCTGACTCATGATAAAGGGGACAGCTTGCCCTCTTCCTCTCTTCCTCGCTTCCTCTTTTCCCTCTCTGTCCCTCTCTTCCCATTCCCCTCCCCCCTTGTCTCTACATGCTCATGACTGGCCTCTACTCCTCTCTCTCTCTCTCTCTCTCTCTCTCTCTCTCTCTCTCTCTCTCTCTCTCTCTCTCTCTCTCTCTCTTGCTTGCTCGCTCTCTCAGTCTCTTGCTCTCTTTCACTCTCGCTCTCACTGTCTCTCCCTTACCCCTTCATGCCATAAATAAACTCTATTCGATACTATATCACCATATATATCATGGGGGGGAAGGGTTGCCTCAGCATGGGCCCACAGAAGCACCTCCTCCCCTGAACACCCCCCCCTACACACACACACACACACACACACACACACACACACACATACACCCCATACTGGGTCTCCATCAAACATATCCCTGGCTTCTTTTTCCTTTGTATAAAGCACAACAGTCAGCCTGATGTAGTTACAGTATGTGTGTATTCACTTACTACACTCAAGTGTTTCTGTATATTACTTCATTAAAACCTATGAGGGACTGCACAAAGGAGTATACTCTGTGCAGAAGGTAATTTTTTTTTTCCTTCTAGGACACTTAGGATTTTAAACTTGTCTTGCTCACTTATTTTGCTAAATACATTTTATCTTTTGCACTCGGACTGATCTAGTCAAAGACAGAGACCATATCTGTCTTCCTCTATATACGCATCTAGAACAGTATCTGGAATATAGTTGCTTCCAACGAATATTTGTGAAAGAGAAAATGAACAAAGAGATGATGTTCTCTTCTGATAAGACTCAAGCATCCTGAGTCAGAGGAGCCATTCATAAGACCCAGATAATAGGGTTTCATGGAAGATTACCTGATTCTTAAGCATATACTAAAATATAAACATTATTTTGAAGAATATTACCTCTTATTGAGAATGTATTAAAAGTCTGACTTATACTGAGCAATCTTAGCTACTCAGGAGGCTGAGACAGGAAGACTACAAATTTGAAACCAGCAAGGGATACAGAGTGAGTTCAGGCCAGCCTGCTCAACTTAAGGAGAACCTGTCTCAAAATAAAAAGTGAAAAAGAAGGCTAAAACTGTAGCTTAGCCCAAGGCCATAAATATAATCTCCAGGACTCTGTGCCCCAACCTTAGACGTCTGCTCTGCACAATACCACAACTGAATGATATCAGCAAATTATTCCCTCTGATTTCACCCTCAACACAAGATTTCCTTTATACCACAGAAAGAAAAAAAAAGTTGAAGCCTTTCTGTCCTCACAGATCATTTAAGTATTAATGTATTTGGACTACATCTCATGAGTATGATTATAATAGAGATCGTTGGATGGTACATCTGCAGTAAGCATAATTTGACCTGGGGCTGTCAATCATCTTACACCAGTCATAGTAACATCAACCATTCAAGGAACTCCATTTTCCCTTGTGTAATTATAGACCCCTAGAGAGGGAAGTGAGGGGCTTTTAAGCGACATGCTTGCTCTGATCCATTGTGATACTTTGGGTGAGGGCTTTTGCTTTTGCTTTCATTTTAGTAAACCCCTATTTTGTGACTGCTTTTCTGCATCTTGCTCAAATTTCTCTTCTCAACTCACACACAATGTGCATAATGCATAATGGAGGACTTTCTTCCAGGTGACATTGGTACCTGCTAAGATCCCGTACGCTCTGATGTATTTCTCTCTCAAACTTCAGTAAAATGGTCCTTGAAGTTTCCTTCTGAGTCTGTTTGAACTTTATTATTTTTTTATTACAAAATTAAGAATCTGCAAAAGGGACCCTGTTTTTTCCCCAGGGTTCACTAATGTTAGAGTCAAATTGAAGACACATTAATGAAAGCTGTTACCTCCTAGAAAAAGTACTAGGTCTTGCCGTAGGTAGAGGAGGACTCTTCCCTAGCTAGTCTCCCCCTCCAGGCAGCTGCCAGGAAACTGCAGCTTGCCTGCCCTGGGGTTGTTTTTAACTCTAATAAAAGTTGTTCTCTAGCTTCCATTTGCCTCTATTCTTGAATTATTTTGTTAACTAGACGAACAATCCCAAAATGGGATCCTCCTTTCTCTAGTAACATGTGGTGTCTTTTCTGGGACTCCTCACAATTTCTATAATGACTCATAGACAAAGATCCAGTCCACAGAAATACACTTGTGAGGTTCCTGCCCTTTTGTTTCTTGTTTGTTTATCCATCTTCATTAATTTAATAATAAATTAGATCCTCTCATATTATAGTGTGGAAGAATCTCATAAACATATGATCTGTGTTCTCCTTTCAACAAGTCAGAAAACTGAAAACAAATAAAGCTTTGCTCCAGCTCAATAACCAAAATGAGCCCATACTCTCAAAAGGTGTCATTTTACATTGTAGTTATTATGGAAATAGTAGAAACAAGCAAAGCACATTGCCCAAATTTAAAAGTCAAATCCTAGCATCTTACTTGTCAGGTACAAAGGAAACTCCAGTTCCTGAAACTCTAAGAGGCTGTCCAAATATCCAGACATGAGCTCAACCTGTATTACAGGAGGGTTTCTGGGAGCTAGATAAAAGCCAGCCTTCCTTAGGAACTTGTGATACCACTACAAAGAGTCAATTTCTGGCAAAAGGGACAAATGGCTACCTGTGGTCCCTACAGACACAAAGTCCATGCTGGCCTCCAGGCTCCTTCAGTATCACAAGTGCCTGTTATACATTACAAAGTCCATGTTAGCATCTTAAGCCTTCTCACCTCCTCCTCTGCCCTTAGCTCCCTCCTGCTCACAGGCTGCCCTCCTCCTACAGCTCATCTTTCTTACAATCTGGCTACTTTCTCTCTCTCTCTCTCTCTCTCTCTCTCTCTCTCTCTCTCTCTCTCTCTCTCGTATGTGTGCCCATATCTATAATAAAACCTTAACTATACCACGGAGCAGTCATGTCATCAGTTTCTTTAATGTCCCCATGTCCTCCTGCCCAGTACATCTTAGGCCTAAACCCTCACATAGATTACTTAGTAGATGAATTTCTTCCATGGAAGTTCTGAAGTTGAGATGAGGAGGGTGGTTGAGTCCCAACGTGATTTTCCTCAAAACTAGCAGATTTGTTCAGGACAGTGGATATGAGGAGAAGGAAATGAGAGACTGCAGAAGCTCAGAACACTCTGACTTGAGTAAATTGCTAAGTACTTGCGATGGGTAGCTTTGACTACAAGTGCAATGCAATTGGGAAACACATAGGACATTAATAAGGCACATTCTTGGGTATATCTACCCAGGTATACCAGAGGGGATTAACTGGAGAGAGAAAAGCCATTCTGAATGTAAGTGGCGCCATGTCTCATATGGAATCCTTGACTAAGTAAGAAAAGAAAAAGAAGAAGGCATGGTGAGTGCCAACGTTCCCTACTCTAATTCTTCCTCTGAGATGGGAAGAAGGAATCCCAGCCACATGCTGCCTTTACCATGGAACCATTGTTGTGTCTTCCTCATATGATGGACTGTACCCTTAAAACTGTGAGGCAGAATAAATCCTCCCTTCCTTAAATTGTTTCTATCAGGTATTTTGTCATAACATAAGAGAAACAACAAATGCAGCATGCTACAAGTTCCATTAGCCAAAGGTCAAAAAGCTTTACAACCTATTGCTTACTTAGGATTTAACTACATGACATATGTTCCATCGAAGAGGTGTGTACCAGTACAAGATGTCTATTCAAAAGTGGGCAATTCAGCCCTACATAGCTCAGCTCTCTAAGGCTTAGGAAGAATGTAAGAATCAAAAGAAGGGGTATAGTGTTGCAGAATGCTGTTTTCCTTGTGGAACATGATCACTGCATTCTTACACTCTTGAGGGTTGTGACTGTTTACACAAACTTTATGCAATATTGTTCCTTGTCGTTGTGATGGAAGGAGCACCTAAGGCCTCAGCATGGTCTCAGGATATCCAGCCCATTGAGGGTTGCTGGAAAAAAAGACAGACTTCACTGGTGTAGCCACTGGTAAGTAGTCTATGCTTCAGTAAACAAATCCTTACTTACCTGCCTACGAGTAACTTCAGTTAAATTCACGGGGACAGACACACATATGCATTCATACACACACACACATACACAGAGACATGACATGATAGAAGACAAGGTGGGAAAATGAAGATGATCAGTG
>NC_034606.1:31245394-31246999 GCF_900095145.1 Mus pahari
GAGAGAGAGAGAGAGAGAGAGAGAGAGAGAGAGAGAGAGAGAGAGAGAGAGAGAGAGAATGAATTGGAGAGAGAGAATGAATTGGAGTAGAGGCCAGTCATGAACATGTGGAGAAAGGGGGAGAGGGCAATAGGGAGAGAAGGGACAGAGAGGGAAAAGAGGAAGAAAAGAGCAAGAGGGCAAGAGAGAGAGGAGGGGGCAAGCAGCCGCTTTTATACTGTCAGGCACAGCTGGCTGTTGCCAGGTAACTGTGGGGTGGAACCTAGAAGAAATGCTCACAGATGAAGCAAATAAGGGCCAGTATCTTCTGTCTGGACCCAGGCATGACTTCGGCTGGCTTTAATATACACACCACATACTGTTTTGTTTTGTTTTTTTTTTGTTTTTTTTTTTTTTTGAGTCCTGCCCCTGGATATACTTATGTAATTGTTTTGACTTTGTGGGAAATCCTTAAACTATTGGTAACTTCCACACATTTCTTTTCTGCCCAAACCCTGTTAGAAAGGTATGAATATTAGCATCAATACAAAAAAAAGAAAAGAAAAAAAGAAAAAAAGAAAAAAAGAAAAAGAAATCATACCTGAAAGGAGATGAGAGACAATTTATTCTGAAACCATATGAGTGACCATGGCATGGGGACACATTTTAGGTTTCAGGTTCCAGTATTCATGTTCCAATTAATGACATTTTGTAATAAGAAAACAAATACAGTTACAAATTAAGGCACTTTCAAATGCTTTGGTGTAAACATTAGGCACATAGGATACAGCAAGTGGGGAAACTGATAGTATTTTTAGCCTTTCGGTTAATTTGAAACTAGGAGTTTATTGTTACATTCAAAGGATTTACCTACAGATGATAGCAATAAACGCTCATTAAGTGATAATGGGTGAATAAACTTGGAATTTATTCTTACATTCAAAAGGATTTACCTATTGGTCACAAAGATGTTACTTCAGGTACAGAGGAGGGAAATAAACATTCATTAAAGATGTCCCAAGATAATCTGGCTCTGGACTTGCAACATTCCAACCTGTCATAATTGAAATCATAATCAGTTAATAAGCCTTACAGGAGGTTCAATGAAAGGGGAGATTGCTCTCAGGAACTTCACACTGTTCAACATTCCCAGGAGCCTTTACTTCCCAGGATCCTCCACCATGTAGATACTCTTGAATGTTGCCCAGTTCTGTGATTCTGGAGCAGAAGGGGTGGAATAACACTATGACTTCCAAGGCTAAGTAAGACAGTTGCTTGCAGTTTCTATTAATACCTGTCTCTTAGAATGTAGGCTCTTGAGAAGCTCATTTAGAAGCCAGCTGTCATATTGTAGTTCCTCCTATGGGGCTGCAAATGGGACATCAACGAGAGGAGAGGCTCTTGGTCCTGTGAAGGCTCAATGACCCAGTGTAGGGGAATGCCAGAACAGGGAAGTGGGAGTGGGTGGGTTAGTGAACAGGGGGAGGAGATGGGATGGGGGGATTTCAGAGGGGAAATGAGGAAAGGGGTTAACATTTGAGATGTCATAAAGAAAATATCTAATTAAAAAAAGAAAAAAATGAAAGAAGAAGAAGGAGAAGGAGGAGGAGGAGAAGGAGAAGGAGA
>NC_034606.1:31247109-31268046 GCF_900095145.1 Mus pahari
AGAAGAAGAAGAAGAAGAAGAAGAAGAAGAAGAAGAAGAAGAAGAAGAAGAAGAAGAAGAAGAAGAAGAAGAAGAAGAAGAAGAAGAAGAAACAGCCAGTGGTCCCCCAGTCATCTTATGTACAGGCTTTATGTTGTGCTGGGAGAAAAGTAAGCCAGAAGGAAGAGGTTTAATTCTTCCTAGGGAAAGGGATGGGATATCTCTTTCCCCTAATTCTCTAGGGCTTTACCTCAGAAACCCGGTAATTCTCAATACTTTCTGTTCCCTTTGAAATGTATATAAATCCTTTTGAAGAGTTAAACAGGCATTTTGCCCGCCTAAAGACTCAGGAATGTTTTTCTCAAGATCCTGAGAACCCTCTCTTTGAAATGTAAATGTCAGGAGAGGAAACATTCATCTCTCAATTCTCCCAAGAATGAAGGCACCTAACTGCTCTGGTAACTTTCTACAAATTGCAAAACCCCTCCAGTAAAATGATTGAAGTAGATTTCTTTTGTGCCCTACACACAAACACACAGACACACAGACACACAGACACACACACACACACACACACACACACACACCAATCCAATCCAATCCAATCCAATCCAATCCAATCCAATCCAATCCAATTAACTAACACAAAAGCCATTCCCAGTTGCTGGTTAAACTCTGGATCAACTCTCCCAAAGTCCTCTTTCTTGAAGACTAATAACTGTATCCACTTGACTATTTGAGAGCAGGACACCGGTTTCTTTCTGTCTCTGTAGTTTCTAAGTGGGTTGCCTGCAGTGTGTACCACGTTCCAGTTTAGTGCTTTTTTGATAACAAATCTTTTCTCCATTTTTTTTTTTCCTGGATGGGTGTTGTAGGTTTCAAGAAATGTTTTGTTTCAAACTATGTTCCTCCAGCAATAGTTGCTCTGGTATTGAGCCCCAGCTGAGGCCACAGACAACAGTCTGCATCAACATCAGCCACGAAAAAATGAATTGAAAGTCTGTGAAAGGTGGAGGAGGGGTTGCCTCACCTATGTTAAAGGTTCTATAAAACTGGTCAGAACTTCATGACTAGGAAGAGTTGGAATGTTGCAGATTCAAAACCAAATTATCATGGGCATCCAGTGCTCACCTCTGTGGCGATTTCTACATTTTCCAAAAGAAGTTACTTAACAGATCATGAGCTTCTACCAACCTCAAAGATAAGAACGTCATCAGATAGCTTCAAAAACCTCCCAACAAAGGTCTACCTATCTCCTTTACTGCAACCCGTTTACCTGATATTTCCAACAACATAACAAAGATACCTTGATCTATAATTTTCATTTGTTCTGTCACAACAAGAACTTCATGAAACTGTTTCCACACTGGGGCATTATTTGGGGCAGCCTCAATACAAGTCCCTGGGCTCAAGAGTACGTTCTTACCTTTGAGATGAGGCCCGTGCTTTGTTTCAACAGAATTAAGCAATGATGAGCACACCACACCATCAGATGCCAAAGCCTCCAGCCAAAATCTGATCGGACCTAGATGAGCTGTACCAAGCCAGAACTGCACCAGTCAGCCTACTCAAACGTAGAACCATGAGATCCAAACATGGCCTGGTTTTAGACACCGTCTCAGATGTAGGCTACAACACAGTAATAGATGACCAGAGCCAACGACTAGTCCTTGCAAATAAGAACCTGGCTATTGCCAATCCCTCTTTCCTCTGTTTACATGGTTAGATATGTTCACGGAGGGACATGGCCCCTTTTCATCTCTGACCCCCTCTTACAATGCCTGTTACTGTTACAGAGTGTACTAACTAATGCGTTTGCCTGCTTAAATCTCTTTTTGGACAGATTGGTATTTAAATAAAATAAAAACAACAAATTGAATTCAAAGCATGTCAGAGGAACTGAATTGAATATTTTTATCTAATGACTGCTTCTCAAGAGTATTTGCTTCTGCTTGTTTAAACACACACAGTGCAGATAATTTCCCCACAGTTTAAAACCCAAACACATGAAATGGTGTCTAGAAAGGACTGAGATCGTTGTGTGTTTTGGAAACCATTTCTGTGTTCTGCTCTCCAGTTCCTGGGCATTCTACTCTGATGTTCTTTTCAGGTGGTACACTGTGGCCTTTTGATATTGACCCTTACCATATTGAATAATACAGTAATGCTCCCTATTTTTAACTGTAGTGGACTCTTTAAGAAACAACCTTGGAACACTGTAAAGACTGAAACAAAATTATTAGGCATGGGGGGAAATTCCTGCTTTCTTCAGAGACAAATCGTTTCATCTCTCTGGAACATCCATCTGTGTATGTGAGAGACAGTCACCAGATTATGTTTTTGTAGACACATACTGTCCTCTACTTCGATTTGTCTTTCCCACTCCCCTGGTGGATAACTGACTCAAGGTTTAAAGATGAAAGCCTGCCAGACATGATTTTCATGATTTCTTCTGCACTAGTAAATGCCTTTTAGATGCAACTTCAAATTGAACTTTGGAAACTTACAGATGCTTTGTCTAGTTGATGTGGCTCCTTCCTGATATGATTGTCTCCAACAGCAAGATTCTGCAAACATGGCTAGTGACATCAATATTCTGCCTTTCTCTGTATCCATTTTTTAGCCATTACCACCCCCATGTCAGGAATCAGCAAAGCAACAGGAAAAAGATTGCTACAAAAAGACTAGTGTATGGAAGAAAACCAGGCTACATCACATGGTCCATACCTTGTATATGACTGGCTGAATACTCTGACTCACTAAGTTATCAACAGAGCTTAGAATAATTGCCTAGTGACAGTGAATACAAAGTATTTCAGCAATTTAGAGGAGGTAGGTGCGAGAGGGCGATCTAGGAAAATTCTTTCACAGTCATGGCAGTTGCTTATGAGGGAAAAGCTAGTGTAAAATGTAAATTTGAAATAGGAAGCTTCAAATGGTGAGGATGTAGTTTATCCCTGGTTTATGGATTGAAAGGTAGGGGGTGGGGTTCTGACTGTTAAGTGTTGAGTCAGTGCCACTTTTGTGTATTGTCCTATTCAAGGAAACACTGACAACAAAAGCATTCTGCTTCTGCTATGTATTCCCCCTAAAGGCTTTATTTAGGTTTTAAAGAACGTTTTAAGGACACAAAGATAGATAGAAGTCTGAACTCTACTGTTAATGTATATAGCCTTACAATAGTTTAAAGAAAAATCAGATAATAAGAACAGGTTTCAACCCTCCCTAGCTATATTGCTTAAATGTTACCTACTGTATATTGTTAATAAATCCATTCAAACAGATATGACTGGAGCAACAGATATGAATGTGTTCTATCTATTATGAGTATGTATGAAGTAGTATAAGCTATAAAGGATTCAGACTAGAATGATGTCTGATCTTTCTGATCTTTCAGACGCTAGAACATTCTTGAACTTTAAAATCATTTTCTGAAGGACCTGCCTTGAAACCAGTTGATACTAAGGGGCTCATGTTAAGACTCATCAAGGTTGGTGACATCACAACAGACTCTACCAAATACATAGTCTGAGGCTCAAGGACTGCCAGCTTCAGTTTTCAGTTGAGAGCCAAGTGATTTGACAAGAGTTATATTCAAGGATTCTTAACAAACCAAAGATGTGTTTATATGTAAATAATGTTAGATAAGGATGAATTATTTTGTTGGCAGATAATTACTGAACAGAAATAGCAAAATGGTATTCAAGAGTTACAGCATCTATAAAAGTAGGTTATTAACAATTGTGGGTACTAAGGGTCGAGAATGGGGAATTAAAATGGATATAGAAATGCTTCATAAAGTCATTTGTGTGTGTGTGTGTGTGTGTGTGTGTGTGTGTGTGTGTGTGTGTGTGTATTTCCACTCACTGGAAGGCCTAAAGATATATTCCATGCTTTAACTGCAGAAGTATAACCACATGAGGCAAAGGGGAAGAAAGAATAGGAAAAGGAGGTACCAAAAAAGGAAAGAAAGAGGAGGTGGGGAAGAAGAAAGGACATAAAGATGATCGACGTAGTTGGAAGACTTCACAATGGATGCTAATGAGCACCTGCAGGACTGAGAGTGTTTAGAGAACAGAATACACAGCACAAGAAGTGAACTGCATCAGAATGAAGGGAGCAGACTGTTCATCCAGCACTTATATATTTAATCCTTACCTGTACCCAATGTGAGGAAAAGCCAATATGGTCCTAGCCCTTGTGGAATTTTAAGTACAACAAAGGAAACAACTTCTTTTAAAGGCTACACATTATTGGAGGGTCTTATAATACCATGGTGATGGTTTGAGATATTTAGCCTGAACCAGAACATCTAAGGAGCTTGTAATCACCTGCAAATGCCTGGCATTTAGGAGAATGAGGATACTGTGAAATTACTTAACCAATACAAATGTCAGACTCTAGCCTGTCAGATGGTAATGATGAGAGTACCTGGTCATGCCTTCTAAGAAAACTATACAAGCTCTGTAAAGTATTATGATCAATACTTGAGCTCCACATTCTAAACTTGTCTTCATTCAGGAGCCAGAAGACAAAGATCTCAGTCTGACCATAATACCCCTTTCCCAAATCCTTAGTGGTAATGGAAATATATCCTTTTGTCATCCTTTGTCCAGACAGCATGTGGTTCTTACTCACAAGTTATACTGTAGGAAAGGAAGAAGTGAGCAGGAAATTATCATCTAGGTAGAAATGTGATTTATATAGAAGTAAATATAAGAAATTTTATGAGTCAGAGAGTTTAATTTCCATGAACAAAAGCAGACTAGAGTGCCTCCCTACCCCCACCAAATGTTATTCACAAATCATTTATTATTCTTCCTCTATTTCACATTATCCTGAGAAGTTGTTTTTTGTTTGTTTTTTAATACAAATACCCAGCCCAGGTGATTACAGTGTTCCCAGAGCTAGGAACTATGATATGTCTGTCAAACACTAGCCCCCATAGGAGCTGCCCACAGTTTTCCTCTTGGCTTCCCATGCCCCTAATTTGTTTTCAGACCCTATGAATTTAAAAGTCATTCCATCAATGGAATGGTCCAAATTAAGTCCCATGCCATGGGAGGGACCTCAGACCTGATACCATCTGGATAGCCAGGAACCAGAGGATGGATAGCCCAAGAACCTAGGATAGAATCAAACATGTCTGGGGGAAAAAATCAATAATATGAAGTGATTCCTGAGATATTATGCTCTACTCATAGATTGCTGCATAGCCCAATTGTCATCAGAGAGGCTTTATCCAGCAGCTGATGGGAATAGATGAAGAGACCCACCTAAGCAAACATTAGGTGGAACTTGGTGAGCCCCATGGAAGAGGAAGACCCAGAACAACAGGAGAACAAGGCCCACAGGATCAACTACACAGAGCTGATAGGGGCTCACAGAAACCTAAGCGACAATCAGGGAGCCTGCATGGGTCTGACCTAGGTCCTCTGCATACATGTTATGGTTGTGTAGCTCGGTGTTTTCCTGGGACTCCTCACAGTGGGAGTTGTGTTGTCTCTGACTCTTTTGCCTGCCCTTTTTTTCCCCACTGGATTGCCTCTTCCAGCCTCAATATGAAGGGAGGTGCTTAGTCTTATTGTAACTTGTTATGCTGAATTTGGGAAGCCTGTTATGCATCCCTGGGAAGCCTGCTCTTTTGTGAAGGGAAAAAGAGGAGGAGTAGATCTGGGGGGAGAGGGGAGGTAGGGAAGGAACTGGGTGGAAATGGGGGGAGGGAGAAACTGATCAGATGTAATGTAGGAGAGAAGAATAAATTTAAAAAAAAATCATTCCTCCAACTGCAGACACAAATGCCCAACTACTCAATGGTGAGAGAATAGAGTACAGTTCCACTCTACACTTCCATCTTCTTCACCCAGAAACCTCAACTCTGAATATTGATAACATCTGTTCCCTTTCTACATAGACTCTTGACCAGCTAGGCCAGCTCTCCCTCTTCCTTATCTTCTCTGTCTCCTCTATCCCCTTTGTTTACCATGGTGACCATCACTGCCACCACAGAATTCAAACTGCCTTCTGCCATATGTTAAAATCCTGACCTTCAAAATGATAGTTTGGGGGAGGGGGTGACGAAGTTTAAACTACACACCAACAGGTTTAGGGTTCTCATAAAAGAGACCCCATGGCCAGGCAAGTGGTAATGCAGCTTTGATATCAGCACTTGGGAGGGTAGCCTAGTCTACAAAGAGTTCCAAGACAGCTTGGGCCACACAGAGACATCTGTCTAACAACAACAACAAAGATCTCAGAGAGTCCTGTAGCAGTGAATCAGTTAAATCGCTGGTGAGTCACTCTTTCAGCCACCCTCCAGAGTCCTCTGGATTCATGAATGAAAGACCTCTTAATCTTGATATGCCTTGACTAGCTCAATGACTGGGCACTTCTAAAATTCCTCACAGACAGAAAACACTCTCTCTGGTATTCTTCAGTTAATATCTTTTAAAATCTATATTATATCTTTGCTTCCATCGCTCCTTCTGGGCAGCCCTCTATCTTTGCTGTCCAAGACACTTCTGGGCAGTCCTTCTGGGGCCACTTTCCTTCTTGTACCTACATTTCAGCCATTACTCTCTCCTGTTCCTTCTTGGTGTGTTCTGTCCTATCCCTCCTTCTGACAGTCCTCCATCTTCCTCTCTGTCCCAAGCCTAGGCCTGCCTGTCTTCCCAACCCAGGCATTGACTGCTGGCATCTTTATTTTACTAATCAGCAACAACTGGGGTCAGGGTTCCTTGATGTCTTAAGTGCAGATAATCATGTAAGTTGTTTGGGGGACCAAAATTAACATTATGATACAAGCAGCATTAGGCCAAAACCACTTCATTTCCCCCCTTTTGTCTAAATAAAAAGGCTCTTTTCTCTTAGACATAAATTGATCACAACCATAGCAATTATATAAATTACAAATTATGATATAACATTTAACATCAGTCCATCATACTCATACTTGTCAATTAGATAAAGTACTCTACCATCTATCCTAATGAAAGAGCTTATAATTCTATACCTGAATTATATTCTGATTTTAGCTTGCATTACCATCTGAAAACCATCCTTTCAAGTCTGTATCATCTCTCTCAATGTTAAACAACTTGAACTTGATAATGAGACTATAACTAGTCTTCAACCCTGTCAGAAACCCAGGAATGAGTTAAATATTACCTGAATAGATATGAAGCAAAAACATAGCTTCCAAAACTTAAACCAATTGTAGCGAAGCTGACTAACTGGATAGCCCCTAATTTCTTATAACATCTTCTGTAGCCTTCTGACCCAGAATCATCTGACAGACGTTGAAATGAAGCAGGAATTATGAACGACTAGTTTGCTCTGTCTTGGCAGAACTAAATGGTCAACTATTCTGCATTGTGTGTCCTTTCTTGGACAGTATATTTTGTCCGTAGGCGAGTAGGGCAATTTTCGACCAGTGGCTGCCTGGCCATAACTGGAGCGACTCTATATGGAGGTTTTGATGCTCAAATTTTTCTTTGTAGGGAACTGGGGAAGCTGTCAGGAGCAGACCTGTCTCCTTGTCAAATGATCTTTAATAATGAAATAATATTGTCACATTCTATGGATTTCTGATGTTTTTGAAGACTATCTATTTGAACCTTAGCTACTCTTAGCCATTTCTATTTGAGTAATGAAAATACTTCATTATAATTAAATCGGAATTTAACATAAACATAAGTTTACTATCTGGCCCTTAACCTGTGTTACTTAATCATCCTAAACAGTTTGTAACAGCAGCTATTAGAAGAACTGGGTCTAAGCCTTGTATTCTTTTTTTTCCCCCCAAGTCAGGGTTACTCTGTATAGCCCTGGCTGTCCTGGAACTCACTTTGTAGACCAGGCTGGCCTTGAACTCAGGAATCCACCTGCCTCTGCCTCCCAAGTGCTGGGATCAAAGGCGTGCGCCACCACCACCCGGCTAAGCCTTGTATTCTTAAATGAGTTACATAAGCACAATGCCTATCTAAGAGTAACAATATTACTCTCAAATTTTATATCAATATCAAATTTATAGCAATGAAAAGCTTAAATCTGTATCAATATAAATTCTGTACTAATGTAAGAAATTATAACTTCAATTTGTATCAATTATAAAGATTTCTACCAGTGTAAGTTTATGACTACACAATGCTTTGTTCAAGAATAAAATTAGTACTCTATCCTATCTGTTTCTTTCCTGTACAAAATTAGGATCATGTCCAAATTTTCCCTTAAAGTGATAACCTATCTGTAATTTATGAGGTAACCATAACAAGACACCCAAATCCAAGGGATTGGGATGACAACTCTCCACAACCTCTTCCTGCTGAATTGGGCAATGAAAAATCTTTAAAGGGGTTGGGAGGGGTAGGAAAATTTGGTTAGATTTAAGAAAGCTAGCCTTAGCATATGTTATCCAGTCTCTGTATGCATAGAAGACCCAAGGCTTGACTGTAGTTCTCACTGGATCCATCTGAAAGGTTGGATGAAGAGAGGGCATCTGGAATCACAAGCTATTCCTGAAACTGTTTTGAAAGCAGTTCTCTGGAAACAGCTTCAGGAGGTAACAGGCTGGAACCGCAGGTCATTTCAGTGTCCCAGTGGATCAGTCTTGTCAGAGCTGTATATCCTGCAATACATGAATCTCACATCCAAAATTTTAGTACTATTAAGATATTTGTATAGAGTGTGCAAGGTGCACAGATCAGTTAAGGATGAAATTTTGCACCTTGTTTGAGTGGATGAAAGACAACTGTCCTTTTTATGAGTTAATTTGATCAGTTATCCAATTGGGATAAATCTTCATTCATGCCATATGAAGGAGGTCATGGAGAATCTTAAGGATTGCCTAACCAACATGATTTAGTGTCTAAATTTAGCTGAAGTTTTGTCTTGAGACATTTTTTATGTCTAAGCAAGCTATTGGGCTGTTCCCATGTCAATGAGTCAGCAGATGAAGTTACTTGTTCTGTTTGATTTTCTTGAATTTTCTTTTCTGTAGCACAGATTTTCAGGGGAGTCTTCCTCTGTCCTATCTGATCCATATCCTTTCCTGTCAACACAAATACAAAGACTCTTCCCCCAAATAGCATGTTGGTCCAGTAACCAGAAGTCATTACAGGTATAGATGAAATTAATTTAATAGCTTGTCCTCTCTCCCAGAAAAAAATTAATATAACCACCAAACTCATAACCACACACATTTTGATAATTAAAACAACTCAAAGCAATTAAAACAATCTAAACAAATATTATAAAGCTCGGGGATACCAGAGGGGAGAATTTCCAGGCTGCAGGGAGGTTTAGAAGTGCCCAGACGTTGAGCTAGTCAAGGCATATCAAAATTAAACTGGCATATGTGTGTCTTTCATTTGTGAATCCAGAGGGCTCTGGCAGGTGGCTGGAAAAGCGACCCAGCAGGACCCAAAGCAGTTTAACTAACTCACCGCTACAAGTCCTGTTCTTTCCATGTATAAAGACAATGAAAAGATGAAAGATTCATGAATTTGAAAGCAGCCTCTTACCAGATTTTGAACCTGCTGCTATAGTAATCATGGACTGCCTAGCTTCTGGAGCTGTTATTTATATTCTGTTATTTATAAGCCACACAGTTTGTAGTGTTTTGTATCAGGAAGATCAAAAGCATGCATCAACACAGTAAGATGAATACAGTGAGAGAGGCAATACACTCTCTGAACACAGTGGAGTGTCACTTACCCATCCCTCCAGCTTGTGAAGGGAACCAAGCTATCAGCAAAGTCCTAGACAAGGTTAGCATATCTGATTAGTGACAGTTATTGGGAAGATATTCCATGTAGAGAGACCATGTGATGTGCCAAGGCTAGAAAACAAGAGACCTTTAAGAAGGATATGAGGGATGAACTATTATTATTATTAATATTATTAATATTAATATAATTGTTGTTGTTTTGAAATAGGATTTCCCTATGTAGCTCTGGTTATCATGGAATTTACTATGTAGACCAAGATGACCTTGAACTCACTGGAATCCTCCTGCCTCTGTCTTCTGAATGCTGAGATTAAAGGTGTGTGCCACCACACTAGGCATTGGGTTGGAGTTTTAACAAAGGCTGGAAAACTGGCAAAAGACAAAACTGTGTAGGGACTGAGGCCATCGTGTGTTAAGTTCATCCAAAGTACCTGGAATGTACTTAAAAAGCCACAAGGCACCAAGAAAATGTGTTTATCAGAGAAGCAACATGTAAAGCTTTGTATTGGAGGAGGGTGGAGGATGGGCCAGGGTGGAATTTCCCCTTCAGCTGATTTTAACCCCCCAGTGGCAGCAAAGGACAAGACAAGTCTTAAGGATCTTAGCTAGTTAACGCTGCTTTTATAGCAATTTGTATGACTTCTCATAACAATGAGCTACAGAATAGACAACAAAGTTCTTATCTCTGAATTGGTAGCCAGGTTGGTTTCTTTTGGTGTCGTTTTCTGCTTAAATATGGCTTGCCTCTTGCTGTGTCTTCATGATCCTCCCTCTGGACACTTGTTATTTAATATCCTCTAGGATATCAGTTAGACTGAATTACGTTCACTCTAATGGCCTCATTTTAATTTATTTGTTTATTTAAGACATGTTTATGTAATTAATCATACTCTGGGGGTACTGACAGTAAAGGGCTTCTTTAACATTCAAATGTTATGATAATACAATATATCCCCCAAGAGTCTAGACTTCAGCTTCTACATGTGATGTTAGAAGACCATATCCTCAAAGAACTTCCAGGTTTGCAGGCTCCAATAACGATTTTCATAGAAAACCCAAGTCCACCCTCCCCATGGGTTTTTCTTTGTCTTCTGCAAAACCTGATCCAATATCTTCCCTAATTGTATTCCAAGTCTTGTTAGACTATAGCTATTCTATTATAAATTATCATCTATCATACTGTTTAATAATTTCCTCATTTAAATATCATTTCAGTCTGTACATAAGAGAAAGTCTTATGTACCAGCTGACCAAAACAGAACATTCTGCCCATCTCCTCCCCCATCTTCCACTTTCTACCTACTCTTTATGCTCTGATTTGGGCTTTAGTTGTCGTTCCATCCTTGACTCCACGTACTGCATCTGAACTTCCAGTCCTCTGCCTATTCAATACTCTTCCTCGATTCTCCATTGAGTGCATTTCTCATTTAATTCAGTTCTTAGGCCAAACATCAACTAACCACAGATTTTCCTAACCATTCTTTGTGACTATAAAAGTCAAAGTCTCTGTATTAATATTCTGGAACTTTTATTCTAGCTGAGTCTGAGGCCAAGGAGTTGATGATCCACTGACATATGAAGAATGTCCCCCCAGTCTTGTTCAGAGGATCTTGAAGGCAATTCAGATACATAGTTATACTATTATGATAATGGATAGTATATGATATGAGTTGGTAGCTATTGACACATAGTTACATACACACAGTGCCATTATAATGACCAGAAGTCCTAATAATTGCTAATGTTTGTTGAATACATCACCTTAGGTTAGCTTCACAGTTGTGAGGGCCAGCATGTACCCCAGAATAGAAAGAAAAAGACACAATGAAAACACATGCCTGGAAAGAATAATGAGTCAATGACGAGTCTTGACAGACCTTACAGAACCTCTCATATCTGGAGAGCAAGTATGAAACAAATAATTGGAACAGATGTTTGACAGTGGCTAATTGTCACATTTCTAGACCCTAGGACTGAATGCTAGCTTACTATCATATGGTCTTCAGATACAGCATGGTAAGACAAGTGTGTATGTTAATTTAATGTTTGTCTAGACTGTGCTACAAGATGCCCAAACATGTATTCAAACATTATTCTGGCTATGTCTGCAAGGGGGATTTAGATAAGATTAACATTTGAATCTTGAAGTGATTAAATATATTGCCTTCCTTTTTATGAGTTAGTCTAAGCATTAAACAGACATTAGAGTATCACAGAGAACATTGTTTCCTTATAAGAATCTCTCCTATTGTAAAGAAAGAAGAAAAGTGAGACTTTTATGGAATCCTGCCCTGTACCCTATTGCCCTGGAAGTCTTGGATTCTGGAGCAGTAGGAAGCTTTTGAAATCACAATTATGATGCCAATTGAACTCTCCTGCAAGGGTGAGTTAGAGATGTGTTTATAAAACTGTAATACACATTCTGAGGTAGATAATAATCATAGGTCGTTTCTTCTACAGTGTACACTGTATTCCATTTTCACAACTTTGCAATTTAATGGCTTTGAAAATTTAGTGACCAAAGAACAAATGTTTCTCTTAAGACACACAGCACTATTTTCTTTGAATAGAAGCTATGCCACCATCTGCCTATTTGCACTTCTCCATTTTAAGTACGGGGAAAATGAGATCTGGGACAATTGTTTGGTGTGATTAATTCTGATAAAGCAGGGGTGACTGAACCACTTTATCCCACAGTGGAGTAATGTAGGCTCTCTTTAACAGCTCAGGGGACCTACTGTGGTAGTCTTTGTTCTACTGCTTTCGATGTAATCAAAGTTAATGGAAGATAATGGCAGCCCATGTAAGTGGGACATAAAGGATGTAGTTCTCCAGGGTGAAAAATCAATGTCTTTGACTAAGTATAGGACCTCAAACATTAGAGGTGCTGAGGTCAAAAATAAGAGAAAAGAAATTCTTATCTATCATAAATTTCAACTGTGGCCCTATAAGCAATTATAGTAGTTAGTACTAAATACCCATTATTATTTCCACTCATTGACTACCTTTCATATATACATAATGACAATTTCTTTTTTCCCATTAATTTTTTTTATTTATTCATTCACTTTACATCCTGATTGCAGATCCCACCTTCTCCCTTTCCTCCCTCCCCTACATCTCTGAGAAGGGTGAGGTCTCCCCTGGGTACCAACCCACCCTGACACCTCAAATCACTGTAGGACTATGTTCAGCCTCTCCCACTAAGGCCAGACAAGCCAGCCCTGTTAGGGGGACAGGATCTACAGGCAGGCAACAGAGTCAGGTTAAGCTCCAGCTCCAGTTGTTGAGGGACCTGCATGAAGACCAAGATGCACATTTGCTGCATATGTGTGAAATGGGGGCTACCATTATATGTTCTTTTGTTGGTTGTTCAGTCTCTAGGAGCCATCCATGAGTCCAGGTTATTTGACTATGTTGGTCTTCTTGTGGAGTTTCTATCCTCTCTGGGTTCCTTATCTTTCCCCCAAATCTTCTACAAGACTTCATGAGCTCCTTCTGTTTGGCTTTGGGTCTCTGCATCAGTCAGCTTCTGGGTAGAGCTGGGTAGAGCCTATCAGAGTACAGTTATGCTAGGCTCCTGTCTGCAAGCGTAATAGAGTATCACTTATAGTATCAGGGATTGGCTCTTGCCCATGAGATGGATCTCAAATTGGGCCAGCTGTTGGTTGGCCAGACAATTTACTTTCTGTTCTCTGACCTCCAGTGTTTTATGAGACAGAGCATAGGTGTGATGATTTACTTCACTAATTATTTCCAGAGAATACAGAATATTGAGAAAAGAATTATAAGTGGACTAGAAGAATAATAAGGATCAGAACACCCTAGAATTGGATTCAGAGTGGCAACTAAAATTATTTATATGGAGGCTTTCGCATGGGAGGGATACTTATATTATGTAAGATGAAGTTGATATTAATTGGCTGATTTTAATAGCAAAAAAGGCTTGGGAAAAGCAAAGCAGTCATGTTGATCTTGAGCAACCAAATGTGTATTTTTGTCTGCCAGACATCTGAACTTTCCTATGTATAAAGAATTGCTACAGGTTAGATTTAGACTGTCTCCAAGTGATGGATATTAAAGGGTTCATCTCAAGGGTGGGTTATTGGAAAATGTCAGAATATGGAGCCCAATGAAAAGCATTTTGGTGACCTGGGCATGCCCATGGAAAGGACTGTGGGATCCTGCCCTTTTTCTTTGTGCTTCCTGGTCATGAAGTCAACCTCATGGTCTCTGCCAAGATCATCTGATACCACGAGAAGATGCTCAGTTCAAAACTGTGAATTAAATAAGTCTTTAACTACTGTAAGATAATTAATCTCAATGTTTTGTTATAGTAATAGAAAGCTGACCAACACAGCATTCTTCTACTAGGACCTTATGTAAGCTCTATGTTTTGCCACCTGTTTTATCAACTCAGTGTTTGACCTCAACAAAACTCTGGAATAGAGAATTATAATGAAAACGAACAGAGGGAAGGGACCACTTTGCATATTTGCTTGGAATGGGTGACAGCAGACATAGTACTCTGAGCTCTACAGGCAAGGGTAGCACTGTTCAGAATCAGGGCTCAGAACAGTACTACCACAGTTGCAGGCAGTAGCCCCCATGGCCATGCACTAGGCCAGTTTGGGGTTTCTATATTAGGGCCCCTGAGTTGAAACCCTGAGCTTTCCTGATTATTCTGGGAATTACCCAGTATCTTTAAGTGAATTTTTTTTTTCACTTAAATCTTTGGGAAGTAGTTTCTGATTATTGAATTTAGTACTGAGCCTGATACATAGCCTTCACTTTGTGAGTATTCATTATGCATCAGACACTATTAGCTACTAAAGATATGCCTACATACAGTTTGTATTCTGGGGGGGGGGGATCAAGTGATAGAAAGCAAACATGAGCAATGGATTCTGTTGATGTTTGCATGTTTATACTTTTTCAAAGTCCATAACATTACCTTTTCTTGATACCAAAGTTTAAGTGATTAAACTGTATATAAAGAGGGAAAATCATATTTAAATGAGAATTGGGTGAATTTCACCACAGTGATATTTTCTCCTTTATATTCACTACAGTTTGTACATCCTCTGTTGCTGGCATGCCGCTCTTTTAAAACAGCTTTTCCTCCAGACAGTGTGTACTTTTATTTTCCAGCTGGAATCATTGAAGGCCCAAAGACTGTTAGCTAATTCAATAAAAAATACTTTCCACTAGCCTATATCATTGTAATAGCAGTTGGAAACTGTTGGTAGTTTATGAAATCTTATGCTAAATTTATTAATGTGTCTTTACATGATTTAGATGGTATATTTTGTTTTTCTGTGAGTATGATAAGGTAGGTCAGACCATGTTAATGTCTCTTTTATTGAATATTAGAATGAATAACTCTGGGGCAAACTACTCTTAAAAGTTTGCAATTAAATTAGATCATTTTTAGACTGACTAAATGTCTAAACTCTGGCACCTGCCTAGTTATATAAAATTCTATTCCCTTATGTTTGTGGATGTAAAGTCACATCCACAGAAATCCATGACATTTCCCAACTTCCCTCCCCATGCAGTCTATTCGTCATGCTGTGTTTATGTGAGTCATCTAACGGCCCCTTATGTTCAGACTTCTGTATCCCACCAAGCTTGCCTTTTGTGGTGCCATTAAAAGCGTGCCAAACCTTACTGTGGTTTTGCATAATTAGTTGAGAGCCACATTTAATATCAAAATGGGGTGGGGCAAGGTTGTTCACCTGCCATGTTTCCCAAACCACTGGGGACTGACTGTCCTGACAGGCCATTCTGTCATTGGGAAGTTTTATTTCTTTTGCTTTTGCTCACAAATCTCTGTTTTCTCTAGAGTCTTTTCTCTTTCCAAAGTTTTTTCTTCCTCATTTGTTTGTAGATTATTCAATCAAAGAAGCTCTGATGTTCCTAGTGGTCTTCACTGGAGATTTCATCTAAATTATGAAGATGCACGTGTTCCTTAACAAAAAAGCAGTCCCAACTCCTGTGAGGTTGGCAGTTGGAGGTAAAAACTTCATATGAAAAGAGAAGTTACCCTTGGAAGCTCTCACCTGTGTTCTATTGAAAATCCCTATAGCTTGTGAGAGATTCCTGTTTTTCACTCCTTATCAAAACCCAATAGGTCAGGCAAGATGAAGGGCACGTTGAATAGGAAGGGATTTACTCAGCTCTAAGTCTTACTTAGGACATGATCTTTTCCTATTTTCCCATAACATCTCAAGCAAAACTGCTCACCTCCACTGCTTTAACCAACTTTTGGCTTTCTGTATCAGTAGCTCAAATCCAGGTGGGCAGTGGACTGAGCTAAGGCACAGGTCCAACGTCTCTCTCAAGCCCAAGATCCCTTTTTATCCTGCTTCTCCTCATATGACAAGAATATTCATGCAATAACACAAACATAATATTAATTCATGTTTACTTTAAAACAATTTAACAATCATTTTATGCTAGAGTAACATTCAAAACCAATAAAACAGTTCACGAGAGGGAATATCTGACTTACTAAATAATATGCCACCCACTTTGCAATATGCTGTTTTAAATTTGAAGCTCAAATAAAAGCTCCAAGTAAGTAGTCATGGAGTTGAAGTACTTCAAGTTCTGCATTCGGAGTCATGCTGCTGCCGTTCTTTATTTAAAATCCACTTTTAAGTTGCAGGGCTATGTTGTGCCATAGAGTTTGAAGACAGGTGAGTCAGAATGGCATTTGAACAATCCAGGCCCACTGTGGACTGGTTTACAGAACGAACATGTTCCCATGTATAAAACACCCTGCCCTTTCCCTTCCTCCTTCCTTCCAGTCATTCCCTCCCCTCCCTCCTCTCTTTCTCTTTCCTTTCTTTATCCTTTTCCATCTCCTGTCCTCCTTTTCTCTCTTCTCTAGCTCTTCCTCTTCTTTTCTCTTCTTTCCAAGCCAGAGGCTAGATTCAGTGTCTTTAGCTCAAGCAGTCACCTTGCCTCAGCTTGCTGAGCAGCTAAGGCTACTGGAATATACCACTAAATCTAAGGTCCAACTTTATAACTGGGAGTTCTTTAAAGTAACTTCCATATAGAATAGTAAACTAAAGGAGAAGCCAAACATATGCTAATTGCACAAACGTTTTTAGAACTCAACAATAACCACAGAAATTAATTAGAACCAAACAAAAGACTGCCGGAGAGCATTTTATTGTCCACACTGTTTACAGCAGTCAGCACATAGTCAAACTAAAAGAGAAGACAGAGGAAATACTTTTGTTATTGCTATTAGGTTCTCTAATAAGCTGTACACCACTTTGTAGGCTGCATCTTAAATTCACCTACCTACTGGGATGTAATAGAGCAGTTATCCACGACCCTATGTAATAAATAGACCTCTGTACTTCAATATCTCTTTTTCTAACTTCAGTTGCTTTGCAGCCCTTACAATTTATAACTATATGTTTGTTTGAGTACTCATTTAAGGTCTGCCTAACCACATTGTTGTCATTGTTAATTAGTGGTCCTTGTGTGTCCATTAGCACCCAACATGGTACTTTACAATATATGTGGTACAATTTTTAAGATTTTATTTTAAGCATGTGTGTGGTTCATGTTGGGGAAAGAGGTAAATAGATAGATAGATAGATAGAGAAGAGGGATTTTGAACAAATATATCTTGTTACATTTGTTCAGGATCAGAAGACAACTTATAGGAATCGGTTCTTTCCTTTCACTGAAAGATTTACAGATCAAACTCAGGTCACCAGGCACAACACACAAGTACCTTTCCCTATACTGAGCCATCTTTCTGGCCTCCAACTATTTTGAGTGAGTGAGTGAGTGAGTGAGTGAGTGAGTGAGTGAGTGAGTGAGTGAATGAATGAAAATGTTCAGTTAGCAGTAGCCATGATGGTAAGATCATTTATACCAAAATGGAGCTGAGAGGGTTGTCCCCCATGCATTAGCTTATTCACCCCAAATGAAAGCACAAAAGGTCAAAGTTCATGCAACAGATGTTCAGGAATGAGAGCTACAGCCCCCCTTCCCTCTTTATAGTAATATAGATAATAAAGCTGCCCAAGACTGCTTAGTGACTTAGTGACTTAGTACTGGGACCATGAGAATAAAAAGTACATGTTTCAGATGCTTAGCAAACTAGTGACTTGCTTAGAAAGACTCTTCAGTCCAGGGAAGGAGGAATAGAGCTGACAATAGCAACTGTCTCATTTTGCTAAATGGGATGCAAGAGGTGCTTTTTGTTGTGGGTGCAGATATACTCCCCACAGGCCACAATTGTCCTCCATTTTCCTTTCATTTGCTTTTCTATTTTAATCAATTAGAAGATTCCTTCAACCAAAGTAGCTCACAGCCATGTCCAGGGCAAAAATCAAGATTCTGGTACAGCATTGGTAGGAAGGGAAAAGGCAACAGAAGCAACTACTAGAAGATGCAGGAGGATGTGTTGCCCTGTTAGTCCTCCAAGTGGTACTTAGCCCCTTAAGCCTTCCTGTTAATCCACACAATCCACCACATGTTTTCGGTCAGTGCTAAAGAGCAAGCGTGATACAGTGGCAGGCACAGTCACCACAGTCACAGCATCAGCGTGACCCCATCTATATAAATTTTTAAGAAACTATCAGTTCCCTGTTGGATAGTGTATTGCCCAAGCCTAACTAGAGTACCCAAAGGGATGTGTCCTGAACAGCAATGACCAGTTCTCAGGTATAGAGCCTTTAGCAACACTTTCAATTGAAGAGAGCTTTAGTTTCATCAAACATAAAAGGAGATTTTCTTTTCCACAGCAGTCATTTTGAGGCAGAATCTGAGAACACAACCTTCAGAACCTAATCACTCTGTGTGTGTAGGTGTGTATATACAAGTGTACACATGTGGAGGTCAGAGATCAAACTCAGGTCTTACTCTTTGGTTTCTCTCTCTCTCTCTCTCTCTCTCTCTCTCTCTCTCTCTCTCTCTCTCTCTCTCTCTCTCTCCCTGTATTTATTTATTCAGAAGACAGGGTCTCTCACTGGTACCCGACTCTCACCTATTAGACTAGACTAGATGACCAGCAAACACTAGGTAGGGATTGCTCTGTGTCTGCCTGCACACATTGAAAAAAGACACATCTAAGTCACTCTACCAACCAAATAGGGATGCATGGGTAAATTCCTTCACGTATGGCCCAGATCAGTAGTACCTCCCAGAGGATGCACAAATCCACGAGAAACAATGGATGGGTGTTATTTTCCAACTCTGAGTCTCAGCTGGTTTGTCTTACAGCGCTGTTGGGGCAGGAAGTAACCGATGCACATTTGTTGCTGAGACTTCACAGGCACATGCCATCATGCCCATCTTAAAATAAAAGTTAACAACGGGTACTAAGGATCATACCCAGTTCCTCATGCTTGGACAGCAAGTACTTCATTGACTGAATTCTCCCCAGGTCCCTAATTACTTCTTGGGGTCCTATCTTTTATTACTACCCTGATGGGTATCTATAAGAAATTTGGAAGGAGCACATCCAAACCAAAACCGAAGTGGATGCATTGTATATACAAGGAGTATTTTGATCTTTGAGTCTACACCTTTGTCCTTAAGATAATCTTCGGTGAATTTGCCAAAGCACAGCTTAGTCTACTAAATAAATGATTGATGGATTGTATGGACAGACAGAACTGGCTTAGAATACTAGCCCTTCTTTCTCTTTGATTCAGATTCCTTATTTGTACAAATTAGTAAGTGATCATCATCTCATAGAGCACTAATGAGGGATAAGTGTGATTTTTCTATTAAATGAGGTAGTTTGAGAGTGATCAATGCAACTTACAATGATCATCTTAACTTTATCGCTTACATGTAAGTATAGTTTCAGGCAGGTGGATTTATATTGTCCATTTAAGCTAACTGTATTGATGGTTTCAATTTATGTTCCGCCTCTATGTATCATTGCCCTATGATTTTTTTTTAATTTCCTCCTCTTCGATGACAGGTACTGTCACATGATCTGTTTTTGTAAAAAGCTTTGATTAAACCAAAGCTTGAAAACCTGCTGCATATCAGCCCTTTCTCCTTTGGAACCCTACCCCTGTTATGTGAACTACTCCAAGCTAGTGTGCTGAAAGCTGAAAAAGACATGTCCAAATTGTCCCAGACAATGTTATGTAAAACCAGCCATCCCCAAGTCACCTTAACAAGCAAATGGGGACTCATAGGCTGACCTGGCCAAATTCCTTTATTTACGGCCCAGATCGGTAGAACCTCCCAGAGGACTCACACACCCATGAGAAACAATGGATGGGTGTTGTTTTCCAACTCTGAGTCTTATAGCACTGTTGTGGCAGGAAGTAATTGATGCATCATTTGTTTATTGAAGAAAGACTGGTGCTTGTTTCAAGCTTATACCAGTCCAGTCCGCTCTTCTGATTCTGGGATAGGATTAACAGAGACGTGTTCAACTGGGTTAATACTTTGAGAGCTATCTTCTGGCCATCTCTTGTAAGGAAGTGTACAGAAAGAGAAATTAGCAAGTGAGATTTGAGAGAAACAGATCTTTCTGCAATCTTTGACACACTTCTATTTTATAATCCCAACCTTTTGAGTTTGTGGAATTTCTGGCCTCTAATCCATGTATCCTTATAATAAACCCCCCCCTTTAATGCTAGTTTTAAACTAGCTTAAAATGATTATTGATTATTATAAATGAAAGTGATTTAGTTGTAGTTTTTTTTTTTAAATTTAGCTGATTGTCTTATTTTGATAGGTAATAAGTAATGGTTCTCAAGGTGTTCATACTATCAACATTAAGTTTCCTTTCTCCACATTTAGCTCAAGAAAATGTTGGCCTTGACATATATTGCACTTGAGATTTTATGCAGTGTTTCTCCTCAGTTGTAAAATGCCAGACTTAATCGGTCTTTTCGGAAGGAATAAGCAACTCAGTAATGCAGTCCATATCTTAAGACCTAATAAAGACGAACACAGATTTATCGATGATGCGACAGAGTACTTTCTTAAAATATTCATCAGTGTTTAGGCTTTTTTTTTCACATCAGAGCACTCTCCTGAGTTTAGCTGTGCATATCATTATTGGAAAACATTTTTAATGAATTTTATCAAATAGGTAGTCAGATATTCAGGCTTATCATAGCTTAGCAGGGTGTGTGTGGGTGTGTGTGTGTGTGTGTGTGTGTGTGTGTGAGAGAGAGAGAGAGAGAGAGAGAGAGAGAGAGAGAGAGAGAGAGAGAATCAGACAGACAGAC
>NC_034606.1:31268114-31273512 GCF_900095145.1 Mus pahari
GAGAGAGAGAGAGAGAGAGAGAGAGAGAGAGAGAGAGAGAGAGAGAGAATCAGACAGACAGACAGACAGACAGAGGTCAGGTTAAGTGTTGGTCCTCAGTTGCTAGCCACCTTATTTTATGAGTCAGGGTCTGTTCTGGAGCTATCCCAACAGGCTATTGCTTCCTTGAAGACCCAGATCTACTCCTTTCTTTACCTTTCCTGTGCTGAGATTACAAGTGTGTACCAGCTCTTTCCTGTGGGCTCTCAAAATAGAACTAAAGTTCTAATGCAAGTGTGAAGCTCTGTATTTACTAAGCCATCTTCTCACTCCCCATATTCCAAGGTTTTAACTGCATTTTATATTTGCTTAAATTCATAGCATCATGGGATTTTTGTTTTGTCTTTTGAGTCATTGCATTTCCAACCACATCTCTCAGCGCTAGTTGGAAGCATTGTCAGATGACAAGTGCCAGTTTCTGCATGATTCAGTCAGGCCAATGCTCCAAGCTCTGAATAGTTTATTGCTATTATTACCTGCTTCTTGTAATCTAAACAGAGCATGAGTCAGAGGCATATTTCTACTATTTGCCTCATCACTTACACAAAAGCCTTTTGTTTTAATGCTGCACTATACTGTGTCCATTTAAAAACCAAACGTAAGCAACAATTACGATTAGGAATATAAATGTATAAAAAAAATAAGCCACCTCTTGTCCTACTTATAAGAACAACTGTTAAGTCAGCTGCAGGGATGGAAGGATGGTTATTATACAGTTACAAAAACCACTATACAGACACGTAGACTTCTCCAAAGCTCACTGTTTGATATCCAACACCAGGAAACTAAGGATAAAAAGAAAAGAAAAAACCTTAGAATATAATAAATATGATTGATTGATTGATTGATCAATTTGAGGTCTTGCTATGTTTCTTAGACTGGTCTCAAACTCTTAGACTCACATGATCTTCTTGTCTTCCAAGTAACTTGTATTGTGTATGCCAAAATATCTTACTAATTCTTGTGTTCTTAAAACAAACATTTAAGTTGAAAATCTAGGACGGACGCAAAGAGAACCACAGAACACTCAAAGTGCTATCCATAATATTGCCTCTAGGTTCTCTAACAATGCTACACATAAAGGATTCCCTACAATGATTTCAGCTGTCTGCTTGTGATATTTTACTTTATCTTTTCATGTTTCTATGTAAGTCTACTACTCTTCCATCCCATGTCATTGTATATGAATAGGATATGACTGCATCTGAATTTTTACTAAAGTGCTTAGCTTTATGTCTACCTCTTCCCCAGATAAATATACTAACTTGTGATAATATCTAACTATAATCAAATTTAGTAGGCAGTTTCTACGCAACTTCCAAGTTATATTTGAGACCAGGGCATCACAACCAAAGGACAAAAATTGTATGTTCCTCTGGAGGGAGTATTTTACATTTTTGTTTTCAAAGAAGAGCCTAAACATAAGTAGAATTTATTTTGAAATCAATGGTGAAAAAAAAAAAACAGAAATCAATGGTAAATGGTCACAACCTTCTATTTCTATCTCATTTCCAAGTGAGAGACAAGCAAACAATAATTGTGATTGTAATTTAGTTTCTAGCCCATAAAAGAAGAATCACTATGAGACCTTCCAGCATTCTTTAAGTGGCAAATATGTGTCTCTTTGTATACCCTGTATCTGCAGCTCCCGATGGGTCTATTTACTTTTCAGCTAACTGTATATTCTGTGGTTAACAGCTGGGCTGTAGGGGCAGATAGACGAGAATTCAAATTTCAAGGCTATTCCTCACGGGTATGACTTCCAGAGATTGATTTAAATTTTTTCAAGTTCTGATTTCTACCCGACAAAGCTGAAGATAGCAGTGGGGGAGTAGGGTTGGGGCTGTTTCTCCAGCTTATCACAGGGACCCTCTTCCAATCCTTCTCTTGTCTGTGCTTCTTATCCTTATACCCTTTGAGTTCATTTATACTCCTTTTTTTTCCTTCCCACTTACCTTCAATATTTAAGTATCTAACATATCCGATGACAGGAAATGAGGCAGTAAGTATGACGAACTGCAATTGTCATGAAAGTCTTGTACCAACCCTTACTGCCTAGAATGCTATTGTATTAAAGAGGGTGTTTTCTCTTCCTCTTAGCAAGTCCATTCCACCCCCTGTTAAATGCTAAAGCTAGTTAGCATTTTAGTAAATAGCAATGAGACAATGCTTCCTTCTAATTGTTTAAAATGATAGTGTTTCTTAAGGAAGGGTTTCCAGCTGTTTTGTCTGATTTAATCAAGAACTCTTAACCTTACTGGTTCAGGATTTTGCTCCCTTTCCACTTGAGGTCTTTTTGTAGAAGGCATAGATGACTGAGATGTTGGCTTAGGAAGTGCTCAGGAGTGTGTGCCTTGCACAATGTCCGGGTTGACGCAGAAAGGCTGAGTAATGAATAGAAGTCTGTCCTTTTCATTTGGTCTCATGAGTATTTCCAGTTATTTTAGCAAATTCATGAGTAAAAAGAAAATCACTCTGGAATTCAGATGTCTGTAGTCTCAACACGGCGACATGTAATCGCCCTCAGAAATGGTCACATGAGGCACAGGACTGGATGTGTTAGACCCCCTTGTGCTTCAAGTCTTTCCAGTGCCAACTGATCTCAATCATGGTTGATAATAGACATAAAAACACATGGATAAGTTAAGGCCTTTCAATCAGGTCTAGGTCTAGGCCATGCATACTAAATCCTATCTGTAAGTTTTAGGATTGGGATCCTGATATTTGCCGCTTGAGCCACTCCCATGGTGACAACAAAGTACAAGCAAGATTGAAAACTACTTCATGGCTCAGGAATTAAGAGTACTGACTGCTCTTCCAGAGGACCCTGATTCAATTCCCAGCACCCATTTGGCAGCTCACAATTATCTGTAACTCCAAGATCTGACAACCTGACACAGACATATGTGCAGGCAAAAACATACCAGTGTGCATAAAATAAAAATACATAAATTAAAAAACAAAACAAAACAGTTGAGAACTACTGCTTTGGAAACTAAGGATGTGTTTCTTTATTGACATTCCCAACTGACAGTGAGTAAACTTAAGTCCAAAGAGATTAAAAGTATCAAAGAAGCAGACAGAATATCTCCAATAACCATGATTTCAGCAGCACTGAATAGTTAGTTAGGTTTACAATATCAAGCACTCCTTCCTCTTGTTGAGTGAACCCTAAGCCCAATTAGATAGCAGTTGGTTACCACCAAGGTACATGTGCCACTACTACACCCACAGGGTTATTGTGCCATGCTGGTCAATGATGTTGTTCACGGGCACCATAGCTGGGTAGGACTGTTGGTTGCTTCCCTCCTTTGGAAGCTTGCATGGCGCTTTCTGGCACTGTGAAATCTAGTCCTCAAGGAAGGGGCTTTCAAGTCAGTTCTACAACCACTAATGTAGTAAACCAGAAAAATCCCTAACAATAATCTATAAACATTTGTCCTTATACTCACAGGTATGTATGGTATTCACCACTCATGAAGGAAGCTCCTCCTCCACGGTGACCACGACAAGAAACCAATCAACATGCAGAGTGGTGGAACCCAGTTCCAATGGAGACAACTACAAAATATTTCCATATCTAAGGTTCAGGGAATATGGTGAAAGTTTGCAAGATCCAGGTATCAAGGCTTTTTCTGAGATTGTGTCTCCTAGAAACATCAGAAATGAGACTGATAAAAATCTCACCACCAACAACTACCCAAACAGGAGCTAAACAAGGAGGCATCAACAAACATGGGAAACTGGGATCTCTAGGATAAGCTCATGAGGTCTCAACTGTATACCAAGAACTACAGGCAACAGAGTACAGTGGGGAGAGGGGGAGGTTGTCCTCCACAGGGAAGAGCACACCAATTAGTTGTTCAATACCAAACAGTTAGCCAGAAAAAATACATACAAGTAACATTATATGGACTCAACAGCTTATACCTAGGCATACATGTGAATATACAAATACATATACATGGGCAATAACAATTGATGAAAAAAAGAGGCCATGGAATAGAAAGCAAGCAAGGAGGAATATTCAGAAATATTTGAACAGAGGAAAGGGAAGAGAGAAATGTTGTAATTAAAAAACAATATCAAAAATAAACAAAACAACAAGCAAGCAAACCGAAAAGGACAAGATAAGTGGAAGGTACAACTCAAACGCAGGGCTTGTAAGTCCCACATACATACAATGTGTGTCTCATAAGAATTGGAAAGCTGTGTCATTAAGTAACGGGAATGTGGGGGGGGGAGTGAATGGAATTAAACTTTCTGTTTTGTTCTTTTTTATTATTTCTTTTTGGAATTAAACTTTCAAAAGAGGAAAATAACTGGTGTTAATATTTATTTTGAAAATTGACTAAATGGTGGGAACATCCGATCACATCATGACTTTGGGGGAAGATAGTTTCAGGAGAATAGTCACAGTTATCTTTTATAACCTTCAAGTTTGTTTCCAGCTGCTGTGGAAGCACTAAGATGCATTCTAATTAAAAATGAATCATCCCAGAGCAGGGTACAGAACCTGAAGCACATACTGGCCTAATCTTGGAGCAGAGCTATTTTGAGGAATTGGGGCTAAAAGCTAAATGCCCTAGTAGGAATGTGGACAATGACCTTTCTAATATAATTTTGATCTTTTAATTATTTTCTAAGAAGGGATAAGACACCAAGGGACAAAGGACTTCTATTTTTAATGGCCTATATTATGAAAGTGCACCAGTAAATATAGAAAAGAAAATGTTTCCCTATTGAAGTACTAATGAATTTTTTTTGATTCGATGCTAACAGTTTCAGAAGACTATAAATACAATAAAAGGGCCTTATTACTACAAACTGCCATCAGCAAATGTCTCAGGCATTCCCAGCAGAGAATTAGAAAGGAGAGTATGCTAAGCTCAAATCCCATTGCCTGTTTGCACACTTCTCTCAAGAATCTTCTTCAATTATTTCTGGGAGTCTCTGCTGCCTCCCATGTGCCACACAAGGCAAGAGGCATTGAGCAATACATTGCGGCATATATATGTGGAGGTAAGAAGTAGCTTAAGATCAATTTATGACTCTAGGTAAGTCTCTCTGAAATTATAGATCCTATTATAAATACCAATGATGTTTTGTATGTTTGTCGCTTATTAAAGCATTACCGATCCACAAATATCAATGATCTTTTTGTCAGTCATCTCTGTATTTTTCAGAGCAAGCCATGTTGCTGATATTTATTATGCACAGCTCCAGAACATTTTACAGGTGATGAACACCTGGGTTTCATGCACATCCTATCTTTATCATAGATACAATGGACTTCTTTACCATAAACCTATGTATGGGCTCTTCCAACAAAAATTTTCAGGACATATGCCAAGGAGAA
>NC_034606.1:31274695-31322112 GCF_900095145.1 Mus pahari
CCCCCCCCCCCCGTCTCTCTGTGTGTGACTTTGCTGTCTCCACATCCTTCTTCAGAGGACTTTCTCCAACTTCTATATTTAGCAGCTTCTGTCTCTGGGACAATAATTTCCAAATTTTCCTTCCTGAGTTCTTTAGAATGGGAATTTACAATCTGGTATACCCAGCTGGCATCAGTCCTTTCAACTTGGATGTCTCTCCTGGGTGACTCTTTAAGCTCAATATAGCCAAGATAAGCTCCCATCCTCTCCTTGTATTGCTCTTAGACAGCATTCCTTTCCAACTTTTCTTTTGCTCTCCTGGCACCACCAGTTTCCTTGTTCCAACCTTGGAGTTATGTAACTAACAGATGCTTCTTTATTGCTTCCAATTCAGCAGCCAGCAAATCCCAAGGATTCTTTTTCAGAGCCAAGATCTGGCTCTTGCTTTTTCTACAGCTAAGCAGTGCTTAGCACCCAAGAGTCATTTCAGCACCAGTATTGATGCCTCCTAAGTGGCTGATTACCACCAAGATTTCTCTACCAGGGCAGCCAGTCCTCTGTTACTGATAACTTGATACTATTGCTCCAATAATGAGCATAGAATTGTTTGTTAAATAATGAATCCAGAGCTTGAACACAAAGTTGCTTATTAACTCCTTCTTTTTTACCTTCACTGTTTTTTGTACTCTTGAATAAATAGAACCATACTTTCTTATCTAGAGGGATTATTCCAGGATCTCCCTTGAATACAGAATTGTTTAGATTTAAAGTCCCTTATACAAGAGACCACTGCATTTGCATATAACAACATACATGCATCTTTCCAAATATTTTAAAATTATCTCTAGATTACTTATAACAAGTACAATGTAAATGCTTTGTGAACAGTTGTCATATTATATTATTTAGGAAAAATAAGGAATACAACTCTTTGTTATCATCACAGATAAAAATGGTGTTTTTCTCTTATACATTTTCAATTTAATCTTGGTTAAGTCTGAGGATATGAAACAAGATGAGCCAACAGTATGTAGAATTATTGAATTAATGGGCTCTGGCTCACCACTATCTGCCAGGCAAGAATATGGGTGTTCCAATGTACATTTGTATTCCTATTTATAAATATGGGCATTTTTCTATTCCTTTAAAACTATATATCCCAGTGGAAGAATATCATTGCTTGCAACAGTATTATTAATATTACAAGGCTAAAACCTGACAGTATAGGCATGCAAAGATAGTGAAAGTCTTGGGGAGACAAGTGAGACTAGGAAATAATTTAGAGGTCACAGTTCATTGGAGCCTGTCTAAGTTAGTTTTTCTGTTACTATAATAAATATTCTGATATAAGCAACTCAAGAGAGAAAGTGTTTACTTTGTTTGGTTGATTTTTAGTATAGGGTCTCAATGTGTAGCCCTATCTGGCCTGAGACTTTATATACAGATCCAACCTGTCCTTAAACTCACAGAGAGTTTAAGAGTGCCTGCCCTGACTGGATCCAAAGGCACACCCCACCATATTGAATCTCATAGAAAGGGCTTCTTCCGGTTCACCATTCAAGGTTGCAGTCAGTTCTGGTGAAGAAGTAGCAACAGTGGACTGTACTGCGGGGAAGCAGAGTGTTCTGTGTGTTCTGCTGCGGAGCTGTCCCTGCACTCACACTGTCCAGGTCTTCCCACCTCAGTTAACCTAATCAAGACAATACTCACGGGCATGCCCAGAGGCCTGCATCCCAGGTAATTCCAGATTCTGTCAGATTGATGACTCTACGATCACAGAACTTGTCTAAGTATGGGCTTCATCCTTGCTGGTTTGTCCTTCCCTGTCAGCAAGGGACAAGTCTCACAGCTCTTACGTGTACTTCCCTTCACCCGCTTCTATGACTCACTCAAGACATTGCTTCTATTCTCCGCCCCCTTCCTCCAAGGCCTTTGCTAATTCAAATTCTGTTTTATTCCAAGTTGACTCAAAGAGTAATTTGCCCTCAGGCCTTCCTGGTTACTTCATCTTCTTTATCTCCTCCTCTTTTAGACTTCACAATCTTATTTCTTAAGCAGAAAGTTGGCACTACACTCCAAGGTATAGGTCTGCAAATGTAAGTGTATAGTTACATCATCCCATATGTTATCCAGCAGCATTAGCTCAGGACTTTGTAATAGACTCATGAACAGAATTCTATGTCTCTTAAATGAGCCACTTTGGAAACACAGTGTTGGACTCCTGGACATTGGTTTTATTTCTTTAAAGGGGCTGTGGGCAGAGTATGGCGTCTAGCCAATGTTATGTGTACTGCCCACATTAGAGATGCCCTGGCTCTATGGTTGACCCAGATTTCTCATTCCTAGTAAACCCATCCAGGAGAATATTAATGATACCCAGAGCTAAGAACAAGGTTAGCCGAGTGTTCAGAACTCGTTCAAGAGAAGGAGACCAAGTTCTGAGGACTGTCTCACTTTGAAAGTTACCGGAAGCCCCAGAAGGAATGACATTTTCTTCTGTCCTCTGAGAAAATGCTCAACCTAGTGCATTTCAAAGGCTTTCAGACACTGCCAGATTTCCATCTGGCAGTTATAGATCCGAAACGAGAGCCTGGAGAAAGTCATTACACCCAAGACTATCGTCCTTACCCTCACAGTCCTAAAGTGACCTTGGAGTTAAACCAGGCAGCCTTCCTGCTGCCTACATTGCAGGTAAGGGCCAAGACGGCAGTCACCGCTTGGGGGCGGAGCTTAGCGCTTGGGGGGCGGAGCCTCCAGCGGCAACGCGCTGACGTCACGGGCGTGGGTCGGCCCAACGCGTCGTCGACGGGGCGCGGATCGCGGCCGGTGGTCGCTGTACCCGGTCGGCGTCCGCTCTCTCGGCAATTCGTCCTCCGCCCCGACGAGGCGTCCGTGGCCGGGCTTCCGCAGTCATGTTGCGGTCGGCGCGGCTCGCGCTCCCCCTCTGAGTCCCGGGACGGCGGCGAGCGCGGCGAGCTCGGGTCGCCATGCCTACCCGTGAGTGTCGGGCCAGGCCGGGCGGGCGGGCAGCGCCTCCAGGAAGCGCCGGTCCGCCCTGAGTTAGTTTCGCTTAAGACTTCAGCGTCCCGTGGGCGGGGAGCTCGGGATCTCTGTGCACCCTCGGGGAAACTGAGGCGGGAGCGTTACGGGAACTGACGGCGGCCCGCGGTGACGGCGCGGTAATGGAGACCAGTGCGATCCGGGAAGTCCGGGCTGGTCCGCTCGCCGCGCGGGCCACCACGACTGTGGCCCCCAGATCGAGGCCTGTGCTGCCTTAGTTTGAGGGACTTAGGTCTGAGGGACAGACTGGAGCCCTCCCTGCGGCCAGAGGCCGGGCTGCCCCGAAGTGTGTCAGTCTGATTACTTCTTGGCTCACTTGAACGCGGTTTTGGCTTACCCGCCTGCGGTGGGACCCGGGCTCCACTCATAGCAAGCATCCCGACTGTCCCTCCGGTTTGGAGATGACCCCGGTAGTGGAGGCTTTGAGAGAGACACTGTACTACAAGGTACTACAGTTGCTAAGAGTGGCCCAGATACTCACGCCGAGGCTTAAAATCCTGTGGCCCACATTGATTACGTGCTAACTGGGCGGCTGATCTCGGACGGAGAGGTGGCGTGATGCTGGTTATGGGCTTTTGAGGGTCTTTACAAGTAGTACCCTTGTAAGTGTGTCTTGCCATAGAATCTCTAAAGACTTGTGAATGTTTTTCTCGGGATTCCTAACTAGCCCTACATGGTTTCGGTAGACATATAGGTACGGGACTTCTAGGCAGCTTCAAATGCACAATTTCTTCGAGTGTTGGGTAAAGATTTCTTTCTGAATAATAGAATGGTTTGCCTCATAGCTGTGTCAAATCTTTCATCTTATTGTAAAGGTCACTTTCACTCCTCAAATACCAAGTGTGTTTTATTTTGTTTGCACGTTATTCTGTGTTTCTTACTTTATATTTCTGCTTGATTCCTCCAGCCTGGAGGTATATTCTCTGCCTATCTTGTTCATGATCATTATTGCCAGCTTATTATTCCTTACAGTCATGTTCTGTTATTTGACTATTTGGAATTAGCACCATTGCCAATCTGGGAAACGAAAGGGGAGAAAGATAAAGGACATCAAAAGATGAGACTGCATGTGGACTGTCTTGGTAAATAAAATGCCCATTAAAATTCTGCAAAATCATCAAGCTTTTAGTTATGTGCTAGCATTATCTAGTTTCTTAGATAGGATGCTGAAAGTTACATTTTTAGGATGTTTGATTATTTACTCTGTCCAGTGAGTTTTGGATGAACTCTGGTGTCAGATGGCTCACCGTGAATAGAAGGTCTAGAGAAATGTTCATGGCTCATCTGTCAGTTTGTTCCTGTGCATCTCCTGTAATCAAAGGGAGATACTGATGTGGACAGAGGTTCAGCTCTGAAATAGTAGCTCTTGCTTTTTTTTCTCCTGATGGTCAGAGCCCTCAAGGTGTCTGAGATACTTAAGTGGACAGGAGTGCGTCTTAGATGTCCCCTGTCTAAAGTAGACTAGATGTATAAGCAGAGACGGTGACGCAGTCAGCCACTGTATTACGGTATTATGGGTGCTTTTAGGAAAAGAAATTAGTTTTTTTCAAAATCGTTATTTAGATGCTCAGCCAGTTAACTTTTAAGTGTTCTAGCTAATGAAATGCAGTGCTTTACTACAGAAGTGAAGGGTTGAAGAGGATTAGTCGTGGGTTCTAGAACTCTGCAAGCAGCTCACAGATAAATCATTCTATTGTTTTTGTTGTTCACTTGGAATTGAAGTGACACCGATAGCAGAAGCCACCTTCACATGCTGGAGCGGCACTGGCCAAGCAAGTGTGTGCCTAAGGAGTATTGTTTAATTGTTTAGTGAGCCAAGGACTCCTTGAGGAAGCAACTGGAAGGATGTCTGCAAGAAAGGTTCAACACAGAACAGCTCCTGTCCTTGTCATTCTGTGTTTAGTCTGTAGTTGGCTTGCTGATATCAGGGCTCTCAATAGATGATTTTTTTTCAAACCTAGACTATTTTTAGTAAACTTTTAATTTTAAAGACTTTGGAGTTGGAAGGAAAGTTGAGGTTTCTTAATCCAATCTTTTTATTTTTGAAGATCAGGAGGCAGAGGCACAGATTTTTTTTTTAATTACAGTTTCATTTTGTTTTTAGACAGCGGCTCATTATACACAGCAGGCCGTCCTAGAACGTGTGATCCTTCTGCCACTGCTAAAGGGCTGTGGAAGTGCAACACCATGTATGGGTTTTAGTAAGCTTCGATGGCTTCTTAAAGTCATAAATAGAGAAGAACCAGCACTTGGACACATATTTGGCCTCTTTACCCAGTATCTTCATTGAACATAGATAATGTTTGTCTTTAGCCAGAGTTGAATAAACTTTTTGTTTCTGTATAAGCTACATTGACAAAAAATGTAAGATATGCCAAAATTCTATGAATTTTTAAATAAAAATTATATATAAATATTATATATATATATATATATATATATATTATATATATGCCGAAATTTGCTTATAAAAAAATTCATCATTTGTCCAGACTTCAGTCTTGCCACAGGAATCTGGGAAGAAGGCGGGATTCTGCAGGCACGCTAAGTGATACTCCATTATAAAGGCATGGGTTTAAAGTCTTTTATGGAAGGGGCTTCTTAATTCATCCACATCTCATGTTTAATAAGATATGCTCTTATATATGAGAAATTATTAGATATTAGCTGGGGGAAATCAAACACTGAACTGTTTGTTATTAAACTGTTTTCTGTGTGTGGCTAATGCTTTCTTTTGACGCTTAGTTATCATTTGCTATCTGGTTAGGTCTGTTAGACTGTGGTAATGTGGGCGTCCCCCTATACTTGAATAAGGCTAACTATATTTAACTGTTATCACTGTCTTACAGATGAAGTACATAATGAATCCTGAAGGATGTGTGATAATTGGAGTTTTTTAGAAACATTACATGTTGTGTTAGTTTTATATCACTGTAACAAACCTGCAAAAAGACATCTTGAGAGAAGATTGAACTTGACTCATGGTTTCAGAGGCATCAGTACAGAGTCCACTGAATCCATTGCTGTTAGACCTGTGGATGTATAGAAACATCATGGTCAGAAAGAATGGTAGAGGAATGCTCTCACATGAAAGCTGTTCACCTTTAACAGCCAGGAAACAGAGACATAGAGGAAGCTCCAGAGGCCCACCCCACAGTTATTTCTTTACTTTAGTGCACACATGTTGCATTTGTTATGGTAAAGCTCACTAGCTAGCAACCAAACCTGTGCTCTTTAGTTTCACCAGTTTGACAGAATCTAGAGTAATCTGGAGGACAGGCCCCTGAGCATACTCATGGGGAATTATCTTGATTGGGCTAAATGAGAGGCAAATACCAGTCCACTGTGGGTGTCCTCATTCCTTTGCAGGGAATCAGGCTCTGCGTTCTCATCATGCATACAGTATATCTACTGCTTCAGACTTCTGCTGCTTTGAGTTTTCTGTCAGAAAGGCCTATACTCTTGAACTGTTGAGCCAGAATAAACTCTTTCTTCCTTGAACCGATTTGTCAGACTGTTTTATCACAGCAACCAGAGAAGACACTTAAGGAAAGCCTTTTAGCAAATAAGGTCGGCGGGCATTTAACATTGAGACCCATAGGACAGACATCTTTATGCATTCATACTATTTGGTTTGGAGTCTTGATGTTCATTCATACTTATTTATATTATCGTTTGTCCATGTTTCTCTCCTTGTGTTCTCCATATTTCCTCCTTTATCTCTCCAGCCGTCTTCCTTCACCCGGAGTAGAGACTGAAGTTTGGATTTTTGGTTCTCTTCTCCCAGGATGACTTTTGCCTTGGTACTACTGCTTTGATTGCTATCTGGGAGACCTGTTTTTCTTTTTCTTTTCTTTTAAAAATAGGGTCTGTCTGTATTGCTGGCTGGCCTGGGATGTACTTTGTAGACTTGGGTGGATTCAACTCAGAGATCTGCCCACCTCTACCTTCTAAGTGCTGGGATTAAAGACATGCATCGCCACAGCACATGAACCATAAGCTTCAATAAGTTCCATTCATGAAGAAGCAGATCTGTTTTAAAGATTATGCAAATGTTGAGATAAGGCTGGAGGAGGTGGGAACCAGAAATGGAATAGTTTCATTTGCCCTTGTCGTGCAGAGAAATGGAATAGTTTCATGTGCCATTGTAGTGCAGAGAAGCAATTAAGGACTGGAAATATGTTCGAAGCCACAGTGGCTATTTGTAGGCATACTAGCACTTTCCAACTTACTATTTGTTTGGTTTTTTTTTTTTTTATAAAGATATATTATAATCAGATTTTTTTTTTTTTACCAGACTTTCCGGGATGTTTTTTTGAGGTGGAAGACAGTGCAGATGTCTGCACTTCATACTGTAAATGAGAATTTTCAGCCTTTGTACCATTGGTTCCTTGGACCAGCTGTTTTGGTGATAGGGGCGGCTAAAGGACGAAGTGGTAGCAGGAGCCTATGTTTTATAGAATCCTTAGCAGCATCTTTGGCTTTTATCTACAAAGGCCATTAGCAATACCTGCCTCCCCCCACAAAGACCCCCACAGCTGTAAGAACCAAAACTGTTTACAGGTATTACCATATATCCCCCGGAGGACAGAATTGAAATTATAACCTCATTAAGAACTGCTCTAGTTCTAAATATTTAAATATCACAGATCAAGCTGTGCCCACAGCCTGTCCTGCTTTCAGACCATTAGGATGTTCAGCCAGCCTGTGCCCTGAAGTGACATCTTAATCCAGAGGCTCAGACAGCTTCTAGGCCTGACCTTGTCAGCAGTGATCTACTTGAACTTGACCCTAGAATTGACTCTGATCAGGTTACTTCAAGAACCCGGAATGTGTAGCACCTCCCTTGCAGTATCTCATTTTTTTTTTCACCAGGACTTAAGGAATGTTTTATGCCTCTCAGTAAACTTGTCTGAAAATTGGGCAGATGAGAGGAAGAAGCTAGTTTTCTGGGGGAAGTCAGTTTCTACTACTTTATTTAATTTTGAATGGGCAACTTAAAAGCAAGACCAGTGGAAGCCAAGTTCCTCTTGTTTTCTAGGGTAATAATAATAATATAACAACAACAACAATAATAGCAATAATAAATATTATTATTATTGCTAGTTGTCCCTTACCCTTCCACATACATAAAAGGCAAAAAGGTCCTTTGTGGTTTAGTAGGCAGAGCTAGGGGCTGTGTGTGTGAAATGAGAAGAAATATCATGGTTGAACTCTGGCATTGGATGATCTAGTCATCATTTAGTATTCTTCTAGTAGTGTGTTGGGCTACAGTTGGCAAACCTCATTCTCTACAAGATAGCATATTTCTCCTTAGTCTAGTGACTCTTTCTCTTTAGATTCTAGTTAGTGCAATTCTGGATTTTAGTAAAGATGGTACCATTACTCCTGTATTTTTAGAGTATTTCTGTTTCACCCTGAGTGTTCTTGTCTGAATAGCATTTTGATTAGAGGCTCCACTATATGCGTTTGTGTGTGAGTGTGTGTGTGCGTGTGGGTGCTGGTGTGTTTTAATAATCTCTTTGTTTTTTTACATAGTCCATTTTTGTAAACATTAAGGTTGCCTTCTGGGACTTTAGGCAGGAAATGATCATCCTGTTATTCTATGGTAGTAGGAAAATTTTTATGGATATTATTATTGAAATAGTATATGTTATAATGTAAAGTAGAAGACATGAAAAGGCCCAGGTAGGCCACCAACTACTTCAGGAGAGATGGCCAAGAAGATAGTATATCAACATTTTATCCAGGTTAAACATCTTACATATTTTGCTAAATGAACCCTATTGAGAATCTAATGGATGTCCTGATGATCCTTCCTCAGAAAAATGAAAATTGTTATCTCAAATTTCTATATAGTTTGAAATTTCTTACAGACACAGCAGAATTTGCTAGAAAAATCAGAGCACCATAATGGAGTGAAGTCCATTGTTACTCAACAGAAACATGCCATTCTAAGTATTCTGCTTTTGCTTTTTCTCTGCTGAGTTTTACTATTTTCCCAACATATTTTAATTATGTGGCTGAATCTTCAGCATATTTTTGTAAAAATAATGTGTGTCAAGAATAATAACTTAAGAACTCAAGAATCACTTAAGACAGTAGTTGAGTTGTGAGGCTATTTAGTCCAGTTGACAAAGGAACAGCTGAAATCAGGAAGACTGTGTGCCATTCATCTGGATCATGCTTTGCCTCTAGGACCCAGGCTATCTGAATCGTGAGAGTGTGCTCACTCCATACATCGCATTCCTCCATGGCAGAAAGCCGAGGAGAGAAGTATGGTATAATCATGGCTAACTCAGGAGCTAAGATAATTTATTAAATTAAAAACTGACAGTATTATTTACACAAATCTGAAAGTAAAATACTACCAGCCTTATATAGTTAAGAGTACACATATTTACTATCCATTTTATTAATAAAGAATTGCAGATTAAAAGCTGCTGGGGATTGGTTCTAGTGTTTTGATTTAATTTGGAATCTGTGTGTCCAATCACTGAAGGTCCTTGTCCCCTATTGGTCTTTGATGGATCAATAAAGATGCCAGTGGCCATTGGCGAGGCAAAGGGAGATGGAGTGGGACCTTTAGATTTGTTCAGGCTAGGAACTGGGAAAAAGACAGAGAATTGCCATGACTCGGGGGAGAGAAATGGATCAGATTTAGATCTGTAGAGGGCAGCTCATCTGAAATGCAGGAGGATAGGGAAAGTGGCCCCCGGAAGGGCTGCCCAGAAGCGTCTTGGGCAGCAGAGACCAATGGGCCTCACAGAAGGTAGCAGGCAGCAAAGTTAAAGGTAGATTTTAGGAGGGGTTGAGCCAGGAGTACAGGACGGAAAAGTATGCTAGCCGTGGGAGGATTAGAACTGCCCAGCCTTTGAGTAGTAGCCAAGACATTTCAAAAAAAAGCTAGTGTGTGTGTGTGTGTGTGTGTGTGTGTGTGTGTGTGTGTGTTTTCATTCGAGGATCCAAAGAGTTCCTGGGCGAGTGGCTGAAAGTGCTTGACCCACTGGGAGCCAAAGTAGAGTAGCTAAACTCACTGCTACAAAAAGCCAAACCATTTTTGGTTTGATAGGTTGTCAGAACAATAATATATAGAGACAGTGAGGTTCAATTCAAATACTAGAACTGCAGATTGGTTCAAATTTCTTTGGAAAGCAGATTAAAAATGTATTATCAACTGATCTAGGGTTTATATCCATTGGCCCACATTGGCTCAGGGACTTCTAAAAATCTATTCTTAAATGATTTTTTTCAAATTACTTATTTTATTTATTAATCACTTTATTTGTTTACATTTTAAATGTTATCCCTCTGCCCATTCTCCTTTCACGAACCCCCCACCCTCACCTCATCTCCATCCCATTTACTTCCCCTTTCCACTCATCTACTCCTGCCTCACCCCTCTAGCATCTCCCTTCTCAGAGGCATCAAACCTCCACAGGACCAAGCGCCTCCCCTTTCACTGATGCCAGATCAGGCAGTCCTCTGTTACATATATAGCAGGAGCCATGGACTGGCCATTGTGTATTCTTTGTTGGTAGTTTAGTTCCTGGAAGCTCTGAGGTGTCTGGTTAATTGATATTGTTGTTCTTCCTACAGGGTTGCAATCCCCTTCAGCTCTTTCAGTGCTTCCCCTAACTCTTCCACTGGGTTCCCTGGGCTCAGTCCAAAGATTGGCTGTGAGTATCTGCATCTGTCTTAGTCAGGTGCTGGCAGAGCCTCTCAGGATAGTCATAAGGCTTCTGTATGCAAGCATGTCTTACCAAAGAACATAGAGAGATTTTTGTATCAAAGTGTCTTGTGAAAACCTAGAAACTTGTGTCCAGTAACAGGAAATTGATACATATTGATAAGGCAGTGGTGGCACAAGCCTTTAAACTCAGCACTTGGGAGGCAGAGGCAGGCAGATTTCTGAGTTCGAGGCCAGCCTCTTCTACAGAGTGAGTTCCAGGACACCCAGGGCTACACAGAGAAACCCTGTCTCGAAAATACAAAAACAAATAAAAAAATATTATGCATTCATGAAAAAGAGTACTCCGGAAGCCACACTATAGTAATTCCAGCCTTTGAGAGGCTAAACTAGAATTTGAGGCATCCTTAGGCCACATAGTGAGATCCTGCCTGTAATCAACAAATTAGACCAAAATAGCACCAAGCAGACATATGTACAGTGTTTTACCCCATAGCACAGGCTGAGCTGAAACTAGTATTCCCACTGCCTCAGCTTCCCAAGTGCTGGGGATTATAGTTGTATACTAGTATGCCTGGGGAATTTGTTTTCTTAATTTGATTTCCAAATTTTCTACAGTTAGCACTCTATACTTAGAAAAAAAAATAGAGCTTAAGGTTACAGCCTTAATGCAACTTTTTCAAAACCCAAAACTAGACATTCGAACTACTGAACAGTTTCTTCGTGTAGCCTGCAGACTAGGACAAAAAAAAAAAACCAACCACTTGGTGTTAGCTACATAGGAAAGTGGTGCCTGGCATCTAATTGCTGTGAGATGCTCAGAGATGTGAGCTTCAGTGAGTGCTGAGCCGAGGTTGTGCAGTGTGTTGGTGAACAGGAAGCACAGGAGTGGGCAATCTATCACTTGTCTCTTCCGTTTGAAGTGTTTTATGCTTTATTAAGTAGTGGTTTTAGTCTTGAAATCCTGAACCGGTGAGATGAGTCACTGTGGGGGAGTTCAGTTTATGGGAGTTGATAGTTTTTTGTATCTTCTTTGGAATGAATGTCTATTGAGTGAATACAGTTTTAAGCAAGTGGGATCACAAAGTGAATGTTGGCAGTTCCTGCTATGATTAATGTCAGACCTGTCAAAATTCTGCCAGGCTCATTCAGTTCTTGAAATGAGCCAGCTCTTGAGGATGTTCTGAAGGAAATAGAAGCTAATCGTATTTTTCTTCTTTCCATGGAAGGCATCCCATTCCTCCTTGGCACCTTTGTCTCTTGTTCTCTAATGTTTGATGTTATTGTTGGCATAATTCTAAATTTTATTAAGAGAGGAACCACTTTCCCATTGTATCTGTGAACTAAATTTATCTATTCTAAATCTAGCCATTAAACTATTTTTTCCATAGTCTTCAGGAGGAGTTCTCTAACTGCCATCATTTCCCCTCTTACTTGATGAGTTATTAAGCTGTACCTTTTCTTTTTACCACCTGCACTCTAGTAGTTTTCTGGGTAATGGTAAATATTCTTCACATGGTACTTGCTAATGGGCATTTCTGAGCAGCTGTCTTGATAATTCACTACCTTATTTTTGGTGCTGGAGTTGCAAGTTAACTTTAAATGGCTCTCACACCTGCTGAGTAGACTGAAGGACAAGGTACCGCACTTGCTGTTATGATTCCTGGGATCTCATGAACATGTAAAACATGCTTGATTAGCTCACATCCTGAGAAATGAGAGGCGTGCCCCCTTTTGTGACATCTAACTTAAATTGTTGGTTTAGGAACTTAGTTAAAAGGTTTTTGTTTTGTTGTTTTGTTTTCCTAGATATTTGACTCAATAACTGGGAAAAGATAGTATCTCTTAAAATTTCTAGATGTAATATTATATTTATGTAATTGTTTGGTTTTAGAGGTAGAAGTACTTGCTAATGTATTAGGACAAGCATGTTGGCAGAAAAGGATAGTTAACTCAGGACTTAGGTTGACATTCAGAAGTTCATTGTCTTGAATTTGCAGTGCAGTACAGCTGAGAAGCAGATGGGTAACGTGTCCACTCCACCCTAGCATTTCGATTAGATTTAGCATTTACTTGGCACAATGGACAGTCTTAGCCTTGTAACACAGCACTTCACAAAACAGAGTTATCTGGATCCCAGAAAGAGATGGCAGATAGATGGGTCAGTTCTTTTCATAGAGACTTTATTTACAAAACTCCATTCCCTTGTCTGGCACAGGATGTTTGCTGCTTTTAACCCTCATTGGCAGGTAGAGGAAGGAAAGTCTGAGGTGCCTCTGAAACATGAGTTTTCAAAATGCCCCCTTCCATGCCAGGTGTAATAATGTGAAGAAGATGCCAAAGACATTGAGCAGGTGGCCCACCCAGCGTTGGTTGGAGTAGCTTTGCTTTTTGTTTTTGTTTTTTTTTAATCTCTTATATGTGATGTTCTACATTCAATTTCCGTAGGAAAGTGACATTGACTGCTTTTAAAAAGTAGATAGAAAATACAAGATGTTTAGAGTCAAAAGCTCATGAACTCTGACACAAAACCCAAAGCAATTTAGCTGATGGTGTCTCGCCTTTTTGGTCTACCAGTCTCCAGGACTGAATATATTATAGCTCCTCTATATAGTTATTTCTGTTAGAGATGATGCAAGTGTGCTAGTGGATTCAGGGATGTTCTCTTTTAATTTTGCTTTTCTGGTGGATATATTAGGGACATACTGTTTTAATGCCTACATTTGCATGGCGTAGACAAGATAGAGAATGAAGGGTTGGATAAAGAAGTCCCTAGCTTCAAAAAGGTTATACCATTTATTATGCACATGTAACATAGAAGGAGATTAAAAAAGTCTTGAGAATGGAGCTGTGGTAGTTCAGGAGAGAGAGTATCTATGACACTAACAGGAAGAAGAATAGACAGTACTTTCAAAAAGCAGAGTGCCTTAAATGATATGACAGAAACAGTGAGCATAGCAGAAAGGCTAGCATAGGGGAAATACTCAAAGTAAACCATAAGACTGGGAAAATGACCGTGCACATTTACACACACACACACACACACACACACACACACGGGGGGGGGGATTTATTAATTCTTTCGTTCAGTATTAGATAGATATTGTTATAGCTGTTGTCTTTGCAAGTGGAGCAATGTCTAATGGGGGAACACAGTCTATTGGGGAAGAAAGGTGTTAAGCAAATTTATCCTAACCAGACAGAGGTGAGGGTTTGTACTTGTTTCCTATGCTAGTCAGGCTGTCTGTTTATGGTAGCTTTTGAATAGTCCAAAGTAGCAAGAAATAGCAGCAGTGACAGTCCTTTACCATCTGACCTGATAATTATGACAATCGAGAGAATTTATGGAGCATCAGGGAAGGTATTTAAAATTTTGAACTTCAAAGTAGTTGTCATATTTCAGGCCCAATACATGTAATCCTATACTTCTGTTCTTAACTGTCTTGCCGCTGCTTCCTGTCTGGGAGAAGAGACTGTCAAATTATATTAAGTGTATGCAAACTGGTAGTTAGGAAGTTTGGAAATAGAAGTTAGGGCACCTCAGTATGTGTAAGCTAAAGTGAAGAGTATAGAACCAGATGACTAGTAGCTTATTCGTTGCTGCTGTCTGTGTTCCAGCTTCATTGCATTATGTATTTGTGAAAGAATGGAGTGGTTTTCGGGCAGCAAATGGCTGTCTGGATATAGTAAAGTTCTCGAGGAAAGGCTTATTTCAAAGACAGAACTGAAGAGTGTTGAGACTTGTGTGTCACTAAGAGCATCAGTTTGCTTCATTGAGATTCTTCTCCTCTCACACTGTTAATACTGCTCTCTCTTCCTTCCCCGTGAGCTCTTTGGGGTGGGGTGGGGTGGGGTGGTGAACAGGATCTGTTTGCTCTTTAAACCATGTAGATTACTGTTCTTTCTGTTGGGTCTTCCCTGATAGGTATAGCAGCATGTAGATAAAATATGGAAAAACCATGGTAGTTCCCAGAACCGTGGGGAGACTGAGTGTAATTACATGTAGTTTAGCTGCTGGGCTTTTGCCACAGTGGCAGTTGATTCAACCACTTTGACATTTCTGTCTAAAATTGTCCTGTGAGTCAGTGTTCGTAAGGAAGTGCTTAATGGTATTTGCACAGAGATGAGATGATTTTCTATTGATCCTTTCCATTTTTAAGAGTAAACCTATTATTTATAGGTATGAAAATTTAAAAACTACCACAAATACTTAGTTTTCTAGATTCTTTGTGTATAATTCCACAGAAAATAGGTTGTTTTGCTTATATTCCACCTTTACTTTTAGACTTGAGAAATTTTAGTAATAGAGTGAAATCTTATGGTAGTATAATATGTTTTATGATCCATTCCAAAGATATTGATTAGAAAGTTTCTTTTTACGGTTTTGGAGTTTTTGTTTGTTTGTTTGTGTTTTGTTTTCATAATATAACATTTTGCCAAGATCCAGTCTTGGCTTGGTGAGGGCTCCTGAGGAAGGGGTGTCTGGAGCTGCGAAAGTAACAACTTAAAGTCAAATCATGGGTTACATACAAGCTGACAGCTTATATTCTGCTTGAGACAACTTTCCAGACCTCTCCACCCACCTTGAGACAGCTCTCTCTTGCAATTCCAAAAATTTTCTTTTTCTTTTTTTTTCTTTTTTTTTTTTATTATTATTTTCTTTATTTACATTTCAAATGCTATCCCGAAAGTTTCCCATACCCCTCCCCCCACCTCTGTTCCCCTACCCACCCACTCCCACTACTTGGCCCAGGCCTTGCCTTGTGCTAGGTCATATAGAGTTTGGAAGACCAAGGAGCCTCTATTCCCACTGATGGCCGATTAGGTCATCTTCTGCTACATATGCAGCTAGAAACACAAACCCCGGGGGTACTGGTTAGTTCCTGTTGTTGTTCCACCTACAGGGTTGCAGCCCCCTTCAGGTATTTGGGTACTTTCTCTAGTTCCTCCATTGGGGACCCTGTGTTCCATCCAGTAGCTGGCTGTGAGCATCCATTTCGGTGTTTACCAGGCACTGGCATAGCCTCACAAGAGGCCGCAATATCAGGGTCCCTTCAGCAGTATCTTGCTGGCATGAGCATTAGTATCTAGGTTTGGTGGCTGATGATGGGATGGACTCCCGAATGGGGTACTCTCTGGATAGTCCATCCTTTCATCTTACCTCTAAATTTTGTCTCTGTACCTATAACCTTTCATGAGAGTTATGTTCCTTATTCTAAGGAGGAATGAAGTATCCACAAATGGTCATCCTTCTTGATTTTCTTCTGTTTTCCTTAATGTGTCTTGGATATTCCAAGTTTCTGGGCTAATATCCGCTTATCAGTGAGTACATATCTAGTGACTTCTTTTGTGATTGGGTTACCTCACTAAGGATGATATCCTCCAAATACATCCATTTGCCCAAGAATTTCATAAATTCATTGTTTTTAATGGCTGAGTAGTACTCCATTGTGTAAATGTACCACAGTTTCTGTATCCATTCCTCTATTGAGGGACATCTGGGTTCTTTCCAGCTTCTGGCTATTATAAATAAGGCTGCTATGAACATAGTGGAGCATGTGTCCTTATTACCAGTTGGAAGATCTTCTGGGTATATGCCCAGAAGAGGTATAGCAGGATCCTCCGGTAGTACTATGTCTAATTTTCTGAGGAACCGCCAGACTGATTTCCAGAGTGGTTGAACAAGCTTGCAATCCCACCAGCAATGGAGGAGTNTTCCTATTTCTCCACAACCTCGCCAGCATCTGCTGTCACCTGAATCTTTAATCTTGGCCATTCTGACTGTACTACAGAGCAATTGTGATAAAAACTGCATGGTACTGGCACAGTGACAGACAAGTAGATCAATGGAATAGAATTGAAGATCCAGAAATGAATCCACACACCTATGGTCACTTGATCTTTGACAAGGGAGCTAAAACCATCCAGTGGAAAAAAGACAGCATTTTCAACAAATGGTGCTGGCACAACTGGCGGCTATCATGTAGAAGAATGAGAATCGATCCATTCTTATCTCCTTGTACAAAGCTCAAGTCTAAGTGGATCAAAGACCTCCACATAAAACCAGAGACACTGAAATTGATAGAGGAGAAAGTGGGGAAAAACCTNGAAGATATGGGCACAGGGAAAAAATTCCTCAACAGAACACCAATGGCTTGTGCTGTAAAATCAAGAATTGACAAATGGGACCTCATAAAACTGCAAATCTTTTGTAAGGCAAAAGACACTGTCAACAAGACAAAAAGGCCACCAACAGATTGGGAAAGGATTTTTTACCAATCCTAAATCAGATAGAGGACTTATATCCAATATATACAAAGAGCTCAAGAAACTGGACTCCAAAAACTCAAAAAATCCCATTAAAAAATGGGGTACAGAGCTAAATAAAGAACTCTCAACTGAGGAATATCGAATGGTTGAGAAACACCTGAAAAAATGTTCAACATCCTTAGCCATCAGGGAAATGCAAATCAAAACAACCCTGAGATTCCATCCCAAAAATTTTCTAGATAGCGCATCTATTGCCCAGTCTTTTATTTACATATCAATTCAGTCATTTCCCCAGGTTCCTTTTTGATTATCCTATGAATCAACATTCCTGGATGATCCCACTCCTTTGATTCTTAGAGACAGCAAACACATTTTTTTTTAACATTGCAAATGAATTCAGAGGTCTGCCTGCCTTTGTAAGCACAGACAATGAGCTAGCTTCATGGGGTCCGGTCCTGGGATTACCATTTCTACCATGCCTGGGCAGAGCCTAGCTTTGTTTTAGGATGACTTTGAATTTAGGAATCTGCCTACCTTTGTATTTTTCTGACAAGCTGGTTCCAAGTGCAGCCTCCTCTGTTCTTTTAGATCTATTAAGCTTCTTATACAGTTCATATTGCATCCTTATATTTTTCATAGTTAAGAAGTTATATATTCTTGAACTGAAGTTTTCAGTGTTCTTTCCCACAGGCTTAAGCACTGTCCCGAAGGTGTCAGCACTTACCATTTTGCTGAGACATTAGCCACACCCTTGTCTCTTGGACTTGTGCTGTGTGTGATTATCGTGGCATCATTAACCTTGGCAGAGGACATTCTTAAAAGGAAGAACATGAAAATATGGACAGTATTATATAGACAAGCCACAGCAACCATCAACACTCATGGAGGCCCACACCCTGCAGCTCTGTTCCAGGAGCAGGAAACCATGTTACACTTGTCCCTTCCACGCGGCCAAGCAGGACTCTGCAATAATTTTATTAATCCTTAGAGAATTCCATAAATTATGTCTTAATCATATTTACCCCCACTCCTGCTCCAACTCTACCAGTGTTGTCATCATTGTTATTGTCGTCGCCGCCATCCTCCTCTTCCTCCTCCCCTTCCTTTTCTTCTTTCTTGTTTAGAAGAGAGTGTCTCAAAACAAATATCCTTGTCCTCTGGCTCCTGATAGTCTATTCATCTTCCATGCTGTTCCTTCAGCCTTAAGTATAGGGGTTATTTTGTAAATGTATACTGACCCTCCTATCCTGTAGTTAGTGTATCTCTGCATTTTGACCACTTTGGCTTTTCTCTAATGTTCTCTGGTGCAAAAAGCTTTTTTTTTTTTTTTTTTTAGGTTTCTGGCGGTTACTCCCAGAATACAAGTGCCTTTTAAAATATTCTGCCATGCTGGTTATTGTTGTGCTGCATTGATGTTGTTAGGGCTGGATACAGTTTTCAGTTGGCAATTCGTTTGGCTCCTCCCGAAACTATAAGAGATAGTTCTCAGTGAGAATGTCTTCAGGCCAACTCCAGATTGATTCCTTCAGACTGTTTATCTGAGATGTGTGATATCTTCAGCAATAGGGTTACCTTCATTTCTGGAAGGCAATGGGAGTGACAACAGTATAGACTGTGTGGGGCGTTCTCTTAGACTTCCTTCATCAGCAGCTCAGAAGGAGCCTTTCCATGCCTGGTACTGGATTTTTTGTTACATATCCTTATTATTTGAGGGTGGCATTAAGTGGCAGAACTTCAATTAAACTACACACAGTCCACAAACACAATACCTGTAAAGTAGTCATAAAATAATAGAATTCGCTTGGCTTTTTCAAAATCCTTAATGTGACTTATCCCTTTATCTTATCTCTTCCTCTGTGTGGTCATTCCTTCTCCTTCAGTGTAGTTTTTGTATTCATTTTTATCCCCGCTCCCCATTTCAGAGCAACTGTGTCCTGAGTTTTGGTTATTATAAAAATCAATCATTTGTATATTCAATGGCCACAGTGTATTTATGATAAGAGAATATGTGGAAATTTCAGCTTTTGAACTGACTGTATCTTCTGACATAATGTGTGTATCATCTTCACACGTAGGGCTTGAACGGCTTAGAAGACTGTTGCTATAGCTCAGTGATAGCTCTTGCCTAGCATAGATAAGGTCCTGAGTTTGGTCCCCTCACTGAGAGAGAAAGTGAGGGGATCTGGGAAAGGAAGGGAACAGAGGTAGGGAGGATGAGAATATTCAAGGTTTCTGTGCTTGAGTTGGAAGTATGGGGAAATATATCAAACTGAACCTTGAAGGTTGAAATTACGTTTTCATTGAACTTTTCCTTTAGTTAAGCCTGCCCAACAAATTCTATGTTATGTTTTTTCCTTCCTAATTTAAATTTAAATAATAGAGATATTATTTAAAATATTTTACTTAGACTAATAGTTGAGACCATACAATACAATTTAGGCAGACATCTTAATCATTCAATTAAAAGGAAAATCTTTTAACATATGGTGTAGGTGCTGTGGGTGTTCTAGAATCTATAAGAAGAATCAGTGCTGTTGGTATATTAAATGTATTTCTTCTAAGAATAATCTTGGAATTTACAAATACTCCCACAGATTTAACACCTTTGTTACATTATGACTAACTAGGAAATAAAATATTGTTGAAATTTAAATAGTCAATTAGAAAGCTGTTTTGAATTTTGCCCAAAATACCTCATATTTTATTTGTCAAATATTCATAGGATGTTTAATTCAAAATAACCTACCCCAGCCTCCTCATCCTGGCTAGACTTATGAGAAAGGCATCTGTGGATGGTCACTGTCTGAAAGGCCTTATGCTCATACTTGGAAAGGGTTGTTATAGTTCAAGGATCCCTTCTCAAAGCTATTTTACCTGGGTTTATTTCACTGGATGCTTTACCTGTCTCCCCCACCCCTCCTTTTATAAAAAATGCTCAACTAAAAATCTGCAGAAAAACTGAACTCTGATTTTGGCTGTATCAAGTATTCATTGTGGACAACAGGGTAGCAGTACATTGATACTACGTACAGATTTGCAAAGTCACAATAAAGATGTATTAGAAGAGATTTTAAGAGATAGCATTTACAGGATATAATTTGAAAAATTAACCACAAAGCGTACCTGAGTTTAAAGTGTAATAAGACTGTTTTTTATGTTACTGATTCATTTGATCTCTTCTTCCCAAAGTACATTAGTAGGCTTGCTAAAATGAAAGATTTTTAAATCTCTTAATTCAAAATATTTATGTCTGGATTTAAAAAATCATATAGTTTTTTTTTTTTTTTAGTTTAAAATCTGTAAAGTATTCATTTTCAGATTACTGTAATTGCAACTTTTAATGTGTGGGCAAGGAGAACTAAATGGAGTCTGTGTCCTTAGGTTATAGGTTATACTAAATCAAAGGATTCCCACTCTATAAATAAAATGAACCTTAAACTTTGATGGAACTTGTGTGTGGATAGTTTACTGATAGAACTTTTGTAAATAATTTGTACATATTTTTTCTGTTTGTCTTGAGACATTCTTTCAGTTGAACTATGGGTGGGAGAGCCTTGAGATAGCTGAGGTTCTCGATGGCCATGGCCATTTGAGATACTGTGCAGTGGTAGGATTCTCTCCACCTTTTCCTAAGAGGTGCCTGTAACAAGGATGGTTGAGTTTTGCTGCAGCTCTCTTTTTGATCCCATGGGAGCAAACCCCTCTCTCCTTGCTTTTTGATAGTCACATAGGTATCTAGGGCCAGAACTGAATTTGTAGCCTCTCTGCCGGCTCCTGTGTTCTTACATTTGTAGAGGTATTTTAGAATTCAGCACTAGCCTATAGTAGGAAAGAAACGATCTTCTCTGGAAGCATTACATTCTGTAGCCTGGTGAATTCTCTGGTAGGCCTTTACTTCTCATTTCGCTGCTGTCTTCCGCATGTTTGTGTTCCTGGAGAGCAGTGGTAATGATTGTTTAAGCTCTTGAAAGCTCCCAAATACTTTAAATGTGTAGCTTTACTCTTCAAATTAGACAATATAATCCCCCTCTTCCGCAAGCTATCTCAGGGTATCAGTAGAGTATACAGCCGTAATTAAGAGCACAGGTTAACTAATCTACCACATCTAGTTGTATGTGTGACTGTACAATGTACCATTCTGTCTCCTTATTTGTGAAGTTTCCTATCTTAGGGTTATTCTGAAGATTAACTAGGGAGAACCTAGATGTAGTGGACACTCAGACATTTGTTGAATGCATTCTGAAAGAATGAGGCTGGGGTGTGAGGGATAGATAGGAGCTGGGATGTCTGCGTGGATTAGGTTCTGGAGCCAGTTAGAACCCCTGAGACTTTACTTCTGTGGAACACTGAATGTACTAATGCTGGGTTAGGGAATCATGGCTGCTGTAACCAAATACTACAACCCCAAGAGGTCAAACAACAGCCTTTTTTGGCTAGCAACTCAGGGACTAGAAATCTGAAATAAAGGTACAGGCAAGATTGGTCATTGTGAGCCCTATGAGGGAGTAGCTGCCGAAGGCCTTTCTCTGGTTTGTAGGTGGTTATACACTTGTAATTCTCCTGTGTGCTGTGCCTGCCTTTAAATTTACCTTTTTCATGAGAGTGAACACTAATCAATTGGACTACAGAACACCTTGATGACTTCATCTAATTAGATGACCTTTGCAAAGACATAATTTACTAATTTGGGCACATTTAGAGGGACCAGAAGTTAAGGGTTCAACATGGAGATTTTAGAGGAAGACTTATCCCATATCAAGTGTATTTCAGATGCTTACTGAAGCAAATTTGTTTGCTCAATAGTGCTTTTATTTATTAAACTTTGGTATGAACTGATGGTATAGTATTTTTCCTTTTTCTAAGGTAGCATATATTTATTTATCTAAGCTTAATAAATAAACTATATCTAACACTTATTTGCTAGAATTGAGCAGAGTCCTTATTTTCTTGCCTATTGCTTTGTTTGCTCCTAATTGAATGGGAAAGGAATATATAAGTTTGACTGAAATATCAAGAAATGAATGTAGTTCTCTGGAGGCCAAGTTAACATTTTGGAATTTGAATTAATTTCAGAAATGCTATCTTTGTATTATATACAAAATTTAAGTAGAACATTTAATATATGAGTTGCCTTTCCTCATAAAACCACAACCAATTGGCTGAAGACAAAGTCAGGCCCAAACAGAGTTGTTGGCATTGATTCTGAAGGCTGTGAGAAGCAACTTTTCTTGCCTTCTCCAGGTTCTGGTGTGGCCAGCAGAGCTTGCTTGGCAGCACATCTCTTACACTTCATCTTTTCTTTCATGTTTTTTATTTTCTTTCTCCTTGTAGGGATAGCAGTCGTTAAATTGAGGGTTCTTAATCTAACATGGCTCACCTTAATTTGAGTGTAACTATCTGCAAAAATCTCTATTCGCAAATAAGAGCAGAGTCCCAGGTATTTTTTTTAAAGGAAACAGTTTCAACTCACAGCAGTTGTTTATTACTTTAAAATTAGCTGTGCTTCTAACTTCTAATTTTGTTGACACAAACAATATGCTTGAGCTTGGGCTCTTTATCGTAGAATATAGTTGTGCTTTCTGCTTTTAAACTTTGTCTTTCTGTTTCAGCAATTTTGTTGGAAGCTATGTTAATCTTACAGTTTCTCTCTCTCTCTCTCTCTCTCTCTCTCTCTCTCTCTCTCTCTCTCTCTTTCTTTCTTTTGACTTACTGTGGATTTTTGCCTCTTAAAAGCTTTTATAACTGGAATTGATATATCACTTCTGAATGCTTATGATTTGTAATCATTAATTTTTCTTTAGTTTAAATCAAGGGTATTCTGTAGAGAGTTGAGTGAACATTGATTGACATGGAATGAAAAAGTGTGAGCTTCATTGTCTTGGGTTTATGGAAACCTTGATTGGGCTCATGCTGGAGTGACTTCTGCCAAAAGAGAAGAAATACCTATGAGTAGCAGGTGCGGTGGTGGCAGTTCTGCTGGAGATGTGCTGATGTTGAAAGCATGAGAGACTGATCCACATAGTTAGGTATATACATTTCTACCAGGAGACCAAGGGTTATTCAGTCTATCCTTGTGCCATTTGTATGATTCTCTTTCTATCTTTTGTATATAGCAAAGGAATTACTGTTTTCTGTTAAACTTGTTTCTTACAGTCTGGATATGTTGTTGGGATCTTTGTTAAGAACCACTTGTATGATTATTTTTGCAGTTTACATTTGCCTACTGTAGAACCTTGAACGTGTAGGTATTTTACCATCTACAGAGCTTACTGCATTATTTGATATACTGTGGTTATAGTTATTGTATACCAGAAAAACTAGAACATTTAAAGCTAGATAAATGCTTACAGATCTCTTATTTTGTTTCCTAGGTTTCTTTTTGATTTCCTATCTTTCTCAGTCCTGGCAGGATTATTGCTTCTTTTTGTCAGTGTTTAGCATACTTTATTCATTGCCTTTAGGAGTATCTTGGTATTTTAAGAGAATAAGTTGGATATTCTGAGGTCTTGGTTTGCCTAAGATTTCCAAAGTCTGTGCCACTGGTCTCAACATAATTATCAATAACACTTGGCCCCTCACAATGCTAAATTACTTTAGGGCTTTGAAATCCTGAGTTTTGGACTTATGGAAGCATTTTTTTTTTTGACCTTGTAGCATCATTGTTCGTAGGTTCTTTGAATTTAATGTGAACATTTTGTAGTCCTTCAGTGGAAGGTGTGCCCTGATAAGCAGGACTATTAGCATATTCATTTTGTATGAGCATTTTTGTGTTTTCTATGTGAGACTGTTAATATAGTTGTTAATGTAGTTATACTTTCGAGCTGTAGAAAGTTCAGACTGTCGTGAAGTTATTACTCTTGTACAATGTATTTGATATGGGAAAAGTTCCCAGGATACTAGCTTATGACCAGTTACCGACATACAGACCATTCAGAACTCACTGAAGTGTAGTTGAAGAGGTGGCTCCCATGGTAAGGTGTCCACTGTGCTGAGTTTGGTGCCTCACACTCACATCAAACAGCCAGTTGTCATAGTATGCATTTGTAATCTCAGTTCTTGGGATGAAAACACCCAGATACTGTGTGCTTCATGATGTTCATTGAGTGAGACAGCTTAAGTTTTTTTTTTTTTTTTTTTTTTGTAGGAATGTATAACTTGTAAGCAGGTTGAATGAAAGCAAAATTGTAAATTCATTTGCTTTGGTTTGGTCCTTTAAAGGAAGTTGTCACCAGCTATTGCACATACACTTTGTATTTTATTTTTAACATTATCAATAGCCATATTTTTAGCTACCATTGGGATTTTATGTATTTATCACAATTTGCTCTAAGAAGTAAAGAGCTAAATTCCAGCAGAGAGATTCTAGAGTCTAAGGTGTTGATATATACTCTGAAGACAGGAAACTGTCCCTGTGAATTTCTCCAGCTTGCCCTAACTGGACATTAAAAACATTTTTTTTTTTTTTTTTTTTTAAAGCTAATGGGTAGTTTCCTCACCCCACTTTTTAAAATTTTTTTTCTGGCTAGTATTTTCAGTGATTGAAATTGGTGCTTTGATATTTAATATTCTTTTTTTTTTTTTACAGTTCCAACATAAATTTTTTATAGCCTTTGCCTTTTCTCCATTTTTTTGTTTTGTTTTGTTTTTAATAACGGTTCCTAACTTTTATCTGAGATAATTACAGAACCACCTCTTCTCTTTAAACACATCATTTCTGCAGTGTATAGTAGTTTGAGTTAGAGAGAAAAGCCATTGTTTACTTAACTGCCGTAAACAGTTACACTCAAAAGAATGTAAATTCTTATAATACTACTAATAGTGCTGCTAACACTATGTAGAGGACATTAGTACACACACACAATATCACACCACTTTAGTTTTCAACTCTGTACAATCTTCTTACATCCTTTTTTAAAAAATATTTTTTGTTTAAAAAACTTTATTATAATGAACTTGTAAATAAAAAAATAGCACACAAGAAAATTAACCACCTACTTACCTCTTGACACATATGGCTTATTCTCTTTGTCATGACTGCCACCCAAGCATATTTGAAGTTGGTCTGTCACTTTTCAGGGTCCAGGGACATGCTCTCAGAATTAGGAGTAAGCCACAATCTATGCACTGGGTGCTTCAGAGACTAGCAGCTTTTCTGTCCTGGCCACAACTCTGCTCCAGTTTCTGTGTCATTCACTGGATCCCTGCATATTTGTTTGCAGACAAAGCTAGCATCAGATAAATTGAGAAGGAAATTCTATCTTCTGATTTTAATACATCTATTAATTTTTCCCAAATGATGGTTTCTGACAGTTTTCAAATAAAATCTGTTGTGTTATTTTCTCAAAGTCAGGATTATTCAGTGTTTTATTGCTCTTGTCATTGGGTACCTCTGATATTATTTTTAAAAATCTGAAGTTAGTATACCACACAACACAGTCAAATGTAGATATAAATCCATATGCTTACTTCCTTTAAATAGAGTTTCTAGTACCCAATTTTATTTTTAATCTAAAATTGCAATAATATGGAGGGAAAGTTGTTGGATATAGATCAGTAACAGGCTGACTAAAGAAGAAAAGCCAACTTTAAAAAAAAAAATGCACCTGGCATTTGTCTCAGAACAGTTTGAGAAAGTAAGTGTGCAGGAGTTTTATATAAGCTTTTCTGCTGTAGAGCAGGGAATTTCAGTGCCCTGGAGGCCATCTTCTGAACAGAGCTGGTGCTTTATTTCATACATTGCACTATTGCCCTTTCTACCTATAAGATTGATGTGCCTTGGAATAAAAACCAAGTGGTGAAATCGAGACAGAAAGGAGAGGTGGTGCATAATTACATGTGGAAAGACTTGTAATAAAATACTCCTCTAATGGATTAAAATCCTTTTAAAGGGAACACACTCCTGAAGGTAATACTTTGTTGCTTTTCCTCTCCTATGATCCCACGTGTAGTCACCCAATTCTTCCCAGGCTTTCTTTGGAACTGTTCCTTTCAAGGTCATGTCTCTAGAATATGCGTTTTGATATTTTCCCTGGGCCACCCTTGCATTCCTGCTTGTCTATTACTGTGCAGTTGTTTCACTGCCTCACGATTCCTGTACCTCAGTCCTTCTTCACCAAACCTCATGTTCTGGTTGAAGTGCAGGGGGACCCTTGCTTGACTTGAGCCATAAGTATTTTCTTTCTCCTCTGAGTTTCTGTGGCACTTGTGACTGTGTAGTCCAGTTAACATTCATATTTCTTGTCTTCACGTTTATGTCTTAAAGCATTAAGTTTTAGCCACTGTGTCTAGTCTATTCCCACAATTCTTGTTCTTAATGTAGTATTATTTTACGTATGTATTCATGTGCATTGAAGTGGAGTCATAACATGAATATAGTCACAACAAGAGGGCAAGAGGTATTCTAGAAAAGGGCATGGGTGAATCGGACTGTAAGGTTAATGATTCTGATTACACGAGGCAAACAGCCTACTTTGACATAAGCTAATGACTAGCTTAAGCACTCTCTCCTAGAACAGTTTTGTGTATCACAGAGATCTTAAAGTGCTGATGTTTTTAAAATTTCAAATAAGAAGTTTATCCCTTTTCACCTTATTAATTTTATCAACCTGGGATGTTAACAATTGCTCTGCTGACAAGAGTCACTTGTTTTCAAGAGAAATGATTGTCTAGTGATTTATTTAAAAGTCATACCTTATGGGGAGTAGGTTTCTTTATCATTACTGACTCGATTTTAACAGTGCATAGCAACAGGTATTAAATACACTTTAAAAATCAGTTAATTTTGTGTCCTTGTTCATTTGCTGAATAACATTTTTGTCAATGCCTGTTCTATGCCACACTGTTCAATGGGAGCTTGAGGGACTAATGTTCCACTGGTTAAGATAGACATGCAAGTAAATAAGTGCAGCAGTATAGGTATCATGATGGAAACAGTTTAGTGGGCAGATGAGTTAGCATGGCCTTTCCTACTACAAAGTATATGTCGTAGGGCTTGTAAGAAGGCTGTTAGTAAAGTACTGAGTCTTTTGCTTTTTAAATAATTTATTTTAAATCCTGTATTTGTTTCTGTGTGGGAATGTGTACATATCAGTGCAAGTGTTCAAGGAGGCCAGAGACATTGGATCCCATGGACCTGAAGTTAGAAACAGTTGTGAATTCAGGCCTTCTTGAAGAGCAATGCACACTCTTAACTGCTAAGCCACCTCACCAGTCCTGATGACCTAAGCTTGATCCCAAGAATCAATGTGAAAACAAAAGAAATGTGGCACACATGTAATCTTAATGCTAGGGAGGATCATAGGGATTGGGCTGCCAGCTGTTCTAGCCACCTTGGTGACATCTGGGACAATGAGACACCTTGTCTCAAAAGAAAAAAAGATATAGAGGTAGACAGTACCTGTGGATCAACAACTGAAGTTGTCCTCTGGCTTCCACATACATGGTCATAAAGGCTCGCCCACACACAGACATATAACCCTCATATATACACATGAACACATACCAAGACAGTCTGAAATAAAATAGCCTTTAAATATATCAGTGAATTCTTCATATGTTACATATAAGAACTGAAAAGGCTTATATATTATTTAACAACAGAACAACAAAAAGACAAGTGTTTTACTAGAGCTTCTGATAATGAGTAGTATAGTTAGTGTTTTCCTGTTCATGTCCTTAGGATCAGATTGTCCCTAAATATGTCCACACAGTACCAGAATGTAGAGCATGGCCCGTTTTTTTGTTTTGTTTTGTTTTGTTTTGTTTTGTTTTGTTTAAGGGTGGAGATGTTGGTTTGTTTTTGCTGCTGTTGTAGTTTGTTTGTTTGTTTGTTTATTGTGTGCATGTTCCCTTAAATGGATGTGTGAGAGTATAAGTATGTTCATAGGGGACAGAGAGGGTATCTCCTGTCCTCTCTGTCATTCTTTGCCTATTCCTCTGAGGCAGGGTCTCTCCTTGAACCTGAGGCTTTGTTTCCTCAGGTGGCTGGGACATAGGCTTTCCTATTAGAGCTGTGGCTAGAGGCAAATGCAGGATAAGCAGCTTGGTATGTTGGTGCTGGTAGTTACAACAATGAGCACTGCTCAGCCATCTCTTCAGCCTTCTGATTCTGCATCTGATGATTTTCTGTTTCTAGTGTGCTTGAGTTTCAGTTCCTATTCCTCTTGAACCTTCCAGACATAAACTATAGAAAAATCATAGCTTTTAAAAATTATTTCTGTTTTTAGGTAATATAATGCATATTTCCCCTTCCTTCCTTCCAAACCTTCCCATATACCTCTCCTTGCTCTTATGTATATACCAAAATTGAATTAATTAAAAATTCATATTTTTGGATTCCATTTACTCAGCATTTTTGTTTTGTTTTGTTGCTTTTTTATATGCATAGTCTCTTTGCTTTTTCAAATATAATCCTGGAAAAGTTCAAATAGATGCGTCTACGGCTCGAGTGGGTTTGTTGGAAGGGATTAGAAGCTAGGATCTGCAAGAAGGACTCATAAGGTAAAAGGGCACAAGAAGGCTCACTTCTTATTTAAATTCCAGAAACACATTTCTCTTAAGTAGCTGTATAGATGTTTTAAGGTCTTATTGAAAGCTAATTGGTCTTAGCAGAATTCGATAAGGATATTATCACGTTCTGAATAGCTTTATCTTTAATGTCAGCAGGAACTTAGATAAGCCCCAGCTCTCTACTCTCTGTTAATTAATCAGCAGTAAAACGAACCAGATACTTGCTCACCAGTAGGCCACAGGCTCATGAAGCAGGAAGATGAACTAGAAAACAGTCTCACAGCATGAAGGACTATGTTCAGGTGCCCGCAGCTGAGCCGGAGAAACCTTATGAGTTCACTTTACCGGGAGAGTCATCCTCATGTCTTTATCTGAGTAGGTCTAGTGATTCTTATCTACGTGTTTGCCGTGTTCATATGTATGTATAGTATTCTCTTATTTGACTATTTAGAATAGTTGCTTCTGTAGTTTTTATTGCCATATGCTTTTTAACCACAAATGGCCTTTGATCTAATTTTACAGAAACTTGAGTAAATTGAAATTTTTAGTTAATTTCCTATGCTGTTTTTTTGTTCATTTGTTTTCTTGTATTTTCATTTATGTAAGTAATCAGAAAGTGTTTGAGGCTTTTCTGAGAAAGTGTTATTTCCTAAAGTGGCAGCACATTCCTTATCTTTGAGGTGTACGTGTCACTGCGGTAAGGTTTGTAGAAAGAAATTGGTACATGAATTAGTGTGGCAGTTTCTGTTTGAAGCCGTCAGGTCTGGGCTGGGATTGCAGGGCTCTTCATCCTTACCTTACTAGCTTTGTACTTTGGGGTAGATGAGCTGCTGGGAGCACTTCCTTGCTGTAGGTAATGACTTCCTCTGAGACTGGCTAGAGGAGTCATGCTGTGAAGGAAGTCCTGAGTGCTGTGCTGTGCAGGTCATGTTCTGAGCACAGCGCCCACCCCTCCTTGTTCATCCTCATTATTGAAGCTGTTGCGAACCCTATATGACAGGTATTGATGTATTTATTATTTATTGTATTTATAGCAAAGGCTTCACACTGTTGCCAGTATTCTCTAAAAGATTCTCCCTCTCCACCTTACTCTTACTGTGAAACTGCTTTCACTTTATCACTAATAATAGCATTTTCTTGAATGCTTCCTTACTGAGAGCTTAATATGTCCATTTAATTAGTGTAGGTACTAATTGTGGTCATGTTATCTTTACACAAGGAGAGGTCTTGGGTGTAGGGTAGGTAAGTCACCCACCTGGCTGGCTGGTTGTGTCTTTTGCACTTTGCCCTTTTTCTCATCTGCAGTCAAACATAATTGGACCGAAAGTGAGGACCAGGACTGTCGTTTGCAATGCAAATTCAACTTTGTTTTCCAAGTTCTCTCAACCAGAAAGTGCCCTTTAAGTGAAGTTAGCTTGCTGAGAATCTTCTCACAGGCAGTTCTACAGTGTGGAGGAGACATAAGGCACTAGGACCCATGTGCAGCTCCCACTGCCAGTCCTTTCCAGGACTCTGTACTGGGTCTTCCATTAGTGCTGGCCCAGTGTGTGTCTTCTCACTGATGGTTGGCTTCATCATCTTCTCAGCACCTCAGTGACTGTGGCAGTGATGTGGTGCACATTTGACTTGTATTTATCTATCAGAAGTAGGATCAAATACTTTTTAGCTTTCTGAGCCAGCTCTCCAGCTCTTCCACCTCAACCCCCAAGACTCGAGCCTGTAAGTTAGAAGTAGTAATTTAGTTGTCTGCACCCCTCCCCAGTACTTAAAGGATTGCTTTATTTTGGGGTCTAAGTATTATTTGAATATCTTTGATGTTAATCTGAAAATATAACTCTAGTATTTGAATTATATGAATTTTTTCTTATTAGAAAAACCTTTTGAATAGTAGATAACATTAAATAGTATCAGATACACCGCCCAAGTAGTATTGCTAAATTGTTTGCTGTTCTTATGACAGTTTATAACTTCCTCAAAAAAATACACTTTTTATATTTTCTTATATCTGCAGTGTTGAGAAGAGCCGAGAATTTTAATTTTAGACACCAAATTCTTACTCAGTCATTACTATTGCCAAGTTACTGATTTCTTTTGCTACAGACTTTTTTAACCTTAAAATTTGTATTTTTTTCTCTTTGGTTTTTCAAGACACGGTGTACAGATGTGTACTATCAGAAAGGGTAATAGTCCTGACTGTCCTGGAACTCTCTTTATCCTGTACTAGATTGGCCTCAAACTCAAAGAGATCGGCCTGCCTCTGTCTCCTGAGTGCTGGGATTAAAGGCCTGTACTATCAACTCCTGGTTTATTTCATTATTTTAAGTAAATATAAGTATTTGCTTTTATGTGTGTCTGTGCCCTGTGTGCATGTCTGGTACCCTTGGAAATCACAAGAGGATGTTGCATCCCCTGGGGCTAAAGTTACAGATGGTTTTGAGTCACCATGTGGGTTCTGGGAATTGAACATGGGACCTTTGGAAGAGTAGTCAGTGCTCTTAACTACTGAGCCAGCTCTCTAGCTTTTCCATTCCCACTTCCAAGATTCTTGCCTTTATGAATCAGTAATGATAAACAAGCCTTGTTTGCTAGGAATGCTGAGTGATAAATACACAGTAGTTTCTTATTGGGAAGGATGAGGGACAGATCCCCTTCAGATGTACTCTTGTTTGATCATTGCTTTAACAGTCTCACTTTATTGAAAACCTAGGCTCATTTCTCTCTTTCTCTCTTTTTTTTGGGTGGTGGTGGTGGTGGTGGGTGCTGTGCTGAAAATTGAAAATTGGTAAATAGCACATACTTCATAAAGAATTTGAGACTCCAGAAAATTGCTTCATACTTAGTATTATTTGATACAAGAACACGTTTTCCTCTATTTTCAATGTTCTCCATATCTTGTCTCGGTTACTAAATCCATGTAAATGTATGGTGACACAGACTTCCCATCTCAGCTCATAAGTGGGGGATCAACCATTTTATAATGTCTCAAGGCCAGTATTCCTATTACGTTATTGGTGTGCAGGGTAAGTTCTTTCCACATAGCTGAAATGTCTTACCCAAGTCACGTAGCCATCCGTAGAAGGAGCAGGATGAAGCCGGTTTGTTGGTCATTCACACTGTTAGTCTTGTTTTTTTCTGTTAGTCTTGTTTCTGTGGAAGGCTGTATGTAAGACAGATAGTGCAGATTCTCCAGTGCTTGTTTCCATTTACAGTTTAGTGTTAAAGCTCATTTTTTTGGACATATTTTTATAGTCTTGAACATATCCATTGAAAAATTAAGCTATTTGTGAAATATAAAGAAAGGTTAATAACAGAAAGGCTTTATATAGGTTTGAAGAACACTAGAGCATTTTAATGAATTTAATCAAGTATCAGTGAACTCTTGAAAGCATCAGTGCAAAAAATATTGCTAAAAATGGGCTATAAATGCCATTCCTGTGTTGGAGCCGCAGAGAGAGATAGGAAGCATGTAGGAAGTTGTGGGAAAGGTAAGATGTGTCTCAGACAGAAGTGAGGGGTATGGCAACAGAGGCTTGGTGAGATAATCAAGTATCGCGCGCATCCAAGAAATAGCCCAGTGCTCTCGTGTCTTATTCCAGTTGCTTGGGATTTATGAGTAAGCCAAAGAATGTGTTCTGCCTTCCTCTGAGCTTATCTTTTGGTCAAGGTGACTGATGGTTACCAATAAGCATAATACAAAAGTTTTTGTATATAGGATGAGAAGCACGTTTAGCAAAAGTAGAAGAGAGTCAGGGCAGCCAGTGATTTAAATGAGGACTTAGGTAGTTGGCCATGTTCTAAGGAGAAGAATCAGAAGAGGTTCCTAACTTATTGAAACAGCAGGACCACTGTTTTGGATGCAGTGATGTAGATGAGGCACATAGATGAAGATGGAGGTGGACAGAAGATAAAGGCAGGTACTGCCATGAGTTTACCTAACACATTTAATGTAGGGGTGTATGTGTTCATGCAGTCTTAGGAAATGCTGCTTTTCAAGGAAGAGAGAAAAAGTAACAAACGTCCTACTTTTCGAATTTGCATACCTTTTCTCTTGCTGCTAGTTTAAACTTATCTCTGTTTGTTTGCTTGTTCAATACTCTTTATTGCTCGAGACTGTCACTTAGTACTCATACTTATTTCTTGAATGAGCAGATATGATCTCTATGAACAGAAGAATGTTCTACATATTCATGAGAGATGTAATAGAACATGAGACATAATGAGAGACTGGTGAGTCACATCCCTGGCTGTAGCTCAGCACTGCGTTCAGAGGTGCTGAGCACTAGATAGTGCAAAGCACAGGAAGCAGGAGAGCATGGCATCTCTCCTGACATCCGTCTGTTCATTCTTTACTGAGTTCACCCAGTATCACACTAGCGGAATTTAGAGATGAAAGATAAGACCTGTCTGTAAAGTTAGTGTGTCCCAGGAAAGACAGATGAGCCATTAAATTAGAGGCTTATATTTTACAGTAGGATTTGTGAGTGTCTGTGCATATGTACCACTGTATCAGAGTTTGTTGCAGCTGGTTTTGTCTTCTGACTCCTAAGGTAAATTGAGTAGGGAAGGATCTACTAAGTTGATCTCTCAGGGTAACTGTTTCTGAACTTACTTCTACTTCTACTTAACGCCATACCCTTAATTTTTATGTCTTACTGGATGATATAATTATCCACAGCAATGTCTAAATTTGGTGTGTGATTGAAGATGTAGTAATTAATAGGTTATACCCCTGCTAAACTTATTTTTAAATGGACAGTGAGTGTTCAGAAACATGAACTTCTGGATCATTTTGCAATATTAATCTTTATATTCTTTTTTCCTTTTTTTTTTTTTAAAACAGGGGTGTGCTGCTGCTGCTCTGCTTTGCGTCCTCGCTACAAACGTCTGGTGGACAACATATTCCCCGAAGATCCCAAAGTAACTTGATCTCCATGCCCTGCTCCTTCTCTTTCTGACCCATTCTGCCCCTGCTCAGCTCCCTAAGGTTCCCCTCATTTCATTGCTCTTTTGTCCCCACATCTCATCAAGTGAACTTTAAACTTGTAATTTTTACATGCCTCTTGCTCGCTTACCTTTCTCAGATAATAGGTACAAATCTGAAATGATAGCTGCATGGTGTCCTTTTTCATTTAGATAGATTAGTAACACTGATCAAACATTCAGGATCCTGTGCCATATACTGTCTGCTCAGGATACAGCTGAATAGTGAGTGGTTTCTGCATTCAATAAGCATCGATGGAGTATCAGCAGTTTAACACAGTGATGTGATAGAGAATTAAATAAATGCAGGGTGCTGCATGAATAGATAAGAATGATGGCTAGTTTGGGATTAGGAGAAGAAAGACAAAGGAAATAAAATCTAAGCTTAGATCCAAACAACAATTTACAACAGTTAGGGATAGGCCATCTATTCTTTTTGTTGTTGTTTTGTTTTTTAAGAGAGAATTGAGATCATGAGAGACTATTGTAGACAGAAGCTATTTGCCTTTTTGAAAAGTAGCTCTTAGCTAGGTATGTTGGTTAGCTTTATGTCTCCTTGACACAGCTAGAATCAGTGGAAAGAGGAGGCCTCAGTTAAGAAAGTGTCCTCACCAGATTGGCCGGACAAGTCTGGTCTACAGAGCATTCCTTTAATTGATAATTTATGTGGAGAGGCCAAGCTCACTGTGGGCATTGCCACCTATAGTGAATGGTATAAGAAACCAAGCTGGGCAAACCATGAGGAGCAAGCTAGTAACCAACATCCCTTCACAGCCTCTGTGTCAGTCCTGCCTCTAGGATGCTGCCTTGAGTTTCTGCCCTGACTTTCCTTGTAGATGAACTGCAAGCTATAAAATAAATAAACCCTTTCTTCCCTAAGTTGCTTTTGGTTGTGGCATTTTATAATAAAAATAGAAGTCCTAACTAAGATGCTAGGTATGGTGGTGGGATGTAATTATATTCACAGCATTTGTGAGGCTAAGTCAGGAAGAATGTGCGTTTGGGACCAGCCTGGCCTACGTAATGAAACCCTGACTCAAAACCCAAATAAACCAATTGGAGTTTGTAGGGCAGCCGGGCTGACTGCTGTCAGGGAGGGTGGGTTTGCTGCCACTGCTCAGCTTTCCCAAGGCTCTTAGCTTTTTGATAAAGGCACACAAAATGTGATGCAAATTGATTTCCAGAAAAATTTTTAATGAAACCAACTGTCTTCTGGTTATGTTAACATTAGTTTATGGTTGATATGCTCTTTTGATTAAAAAAATTTTAAGGGGTCATCTGTATATAAGAATTTAGCAGTAAATACTATTGGCTGTCAATGATCCTGGATCATTTGTGATATATAAAAACCCTGAAAGACAGGACATTTGCTTCTTGTCTTTTCTTTTCTTTTTTTTTGGACTCACATTAAAGCATACTAAATCATGATAGATAAATTAGTAAATAAAATGCAGGTGGTAATAGTATCGTCTCTAATGTAAGAAAGTACCATGTTGTGTTCATATTCTTTGGGAAGCATTCTTAGAGGAAGTAAGATTTGCTAAGCACTGAAGGATGCCCTCATCTTGATAAATGAGGATTAGTGTCTTCCTTGCAAGTGCGAAGACAGAGAAAAATTCTTGGAAACTTAGTTGTGTTCAAGGTAAAGACAAATTGATCAATTTGACTATCCAAGTTAATGTTCTGTTGTTTTATCTCTAGGGATAGTTAAATTGTTGGTGACAGATAGCTGAGTAGTTACATGATTGTGTTCTAGAGAAGTGTATGCATAGATATGAAAGCCCAGGTAGATGGCAGAGTATGGAGAAACGTGAAACAGGCCAAGGTATCAAAACCATTCTCTTTAACTTGTAGTAAGTGCTGAGTTTGGAACACCTGTAATGGCACTTACAACAGGTAAACTGAGGAATGATTACAAAAATAATATTTTGTCAAAGATTCAGATACAGTTTATTTAAGTAACAATCATCTATAAAATAGATTTTAAAAACAATTTTTACAAACTTAACCTGCATATGGTAAATACTACTCAGTTGTCACATTTGCTGTTTTATTAAACACAAGCATATTGTAATGCATTCAGAATGATTTAGACAGTAGGTGCTTAGATGCAGAAGGGTATGTGCCCTAATCTCTGCCTTCAAAGAGTTGAGGGAGACAAATACATGGTTTCCTATAATTCCCATGTGTCATTTTATGGAAGCAATTAATAGAACCTATCTCAGTTCTCATGGGCTCACTGAGCAAATACAGTTCTTTGCTGAGTTTGGCTTCTGTGATGTCTATGTTGCCACTGTGCCTGTCATGTAGTCGATACTCAATATCTGGGTTTTGTTTTTATTTTTGTTTGTTTGTTTGTTGTTGTTGTTGTTATTGTTTTCAAGACAGGGTTTCTCTGTGTAGCTCTGACTGTCCTGGAATTCACTCTGTAGACCAGGCTGGCCTTGAACTCAGAAATTCACCTGCCACTGCCTCCCAAGTGCTGGGATTAAAGGCATGCGCCACTATGCCCGACCCCTCAATATCTGTTTAATGAATAAGATAACTGTATGCTAAAATATAACAGTGAGGATAAGCCCCATGAGCTAAAAGATATTACATACAATAGAATCATCCCACCCATCTCTGAGGAGTGTGAGGATGGAGTTTAGTTCTTTGGAAGACCTCTTACAATGCAAACTTTGGACTCAGTCCTTAGCTCTGGAGATGGGAGAAAGCTATATGTATGTTCACTGTTGTAGATATTAGAAAGTACAAACTACATATAACATTTAAAACATTTAAATTGAAGCAAATTTTGTTTGAAAATTTCTTTTTAGTAAAACATTTCATTGCCTACATAGTTAGATACTTCACTATAATGCAAGTTCTAGAAATAGTCATTGTCTGTGATGGTCCTTTAAGTACTTTGCTTTAGTGGGATTTTTTTTTTAATCTTTTTTATAGTTCTGAGCATGTAGAATTTTTAATATTAGCATCACAAAATTTATTCCCAAAGAGTTTCAGCAAAATGTGTATTAATTTACAGTCTTCGGAAATGAGATGTAAGTTAGATAACACTTTGAATAAATAAGTGAATGAATAAATAAGTTAGAAAATGTAGATCATGTACTTGTTATTACTTTCAGGATGGCCTTGTTAAAGCTGATATGGAGAAACTGACATTTTATGCAGTATCCGCACCAGAGAAGCTCGACCGAATTGGTGCCTACCTGGCAGAAAGGCTGAGCAGGGATGTTGTCAGACACCGTTCTGGGTAAGAACATAAATTACTGTGAACCATCTCTTAAAAATCTTTCTAGGTGAAATCATCTCATAAATTTTTGTGCCAGCTAGTCAGGCAAAAACAAAAACAAAAAAACCCAATACGCAGAGGATAAACCCTGGGACAGTGCAGAGAAAAGTATGAGCATATAACTGCTGTAGGTTCTTATGCAGGAACTCATGTGTAACCATTGCCTCTAGCTGTAGTATCTACTAGTTTTGTTAACTTCTCATTGAAAATAGGTTTAAAGGTGTGATACAGTGTTTAAAAATCGATGTCTAAATTGAAAACAAATCAGTATCCTGTTACCAGATAGCTTTTGACACTGCAGACTGAGAGTGAGTCCTATCAGACTTAGCTCAAGTGCTGACCATGGAGCACCCTGATTTGGGACTGCCATATTTGTCCCAGCACTGCTGATAAGGAATCCCATCTTAGCCATTCTCTGCCTGAACAGTGCAGCTTCACAGCTTGCACTGAAAGTGCTTTCTATTGGGACAGTGTATCAGGCTAATTTCTAAGAGTACCCTGTTTTCCAAATGACACATTGCCTTGTTGTTCCTCTGCTCTGTCACCTTTTAAGATATTTCATGGGTTTGCACAGGCAGTTTGAAAGTTGATCATTGAATGTCAACTAAAATGAATCTAAATTTTATTCTATAAAAATCTTTAAAATGTGTTGATTTTAAAAAAGGAATTTTATTCCTTTATATTGCTCTATTGTTGCTGGTACTATTTTATTTTTTAAATATATATACATACATATATATACACATACACTAATTACATATTTATTTGTAGGTAAACATGTAAGTAAATATATCTTTATTTACAAATATAAGGAAATAATGTTGGAGACAGAGAAAATTGTTTTAGTACTATTAAAATAATTTACAAATAAATATGGTTAAAACCATGTCCATGGTGTTCAAGACAGATTACAAACAGGTGGCATCAGGAGTGCTGAGGTTTCTTAGAGGATGTGGATTAGTGCAGTCTATCTTTGATGTACTTCTTAGAGGCAGTGGATTAGTGCAGTCTAGCTTTGATGTACTTCTAAACTAGGTTTTACTTTGCCTTTCTTTTTTCTGTGCACCTAAGAAAACCTATTTGAGTGAAAAGCAGTTAGAAGGATTAAGAGCACTGCTTTGACTTTGTTTTGTTTTGTCTAAACTTAGGTACGTTCTAATTGCTATGGAGGCGTTGGACCAGCTTCTTATGGCCTGCCATTCTCAAAGCATCAAGCCATTCGTAGAAAGCTTCCTTCACATGGTAGCAAAGCTCCTGGAATCAGGAGAACCAAAGCTCCAGGTTCTTGGAACAAATTCTGTAAGCAAAGCAATTGTTTTCTTACTAAGTTTAATCAGCACATCTGGAGTTAATCTCTTAGAATGATTATATCTGATCAAAGGCCATTTCCAGTCAGGGCATTTGGACACACAGTACAGATGACAGTGATTAATGTACTCTCTCCAGTGTCTTGTCTGTATAGAATCTGTGATGTTAATCTATCATGGAGCACCTGCGTCTAAATCTAATCCTGTCAGTTTGATTTTTCTGACTTGCTCATTACAATGCTAACCTTGCATACAACTCTTTTACTTTACTGCTTTTCCAAAAGCAAGAGCATTATTGAGATGCATCTGATTTGTAATGAACAACTGTTACACAGTTACCATATAACTCAACAGTACACTCACCTGAGTGGAAAACCTGCGTCTATGAGTAGACTGAAGAACCAGTGCTCACTGTAGCCAAAAAAGTGAAGAAATCCTGATGTCCATGGACACCATGGTTAGATGAATGGATAAATCAGAACATAGTGCAGTGTTTCATTGTGGTTTTGGTTTTTTGTTTTTCTTAAAGCTTCTTGGTTTCTGTCAGTCTCTGAATAAATGTCTATTCAAGTTCTTATTTTTAAAATTAGGTTGCCTTTTAAAATTCTTCACCTATTCTTCATACAAGTCCTTTATCAGATATATGACTTGCAGTATTTTTTCTAGTTTTGTGTTTTGTTTTATACTTTATTGATGAGTTGCTTTGATGAAATCTGGTTCTTTTTTTTTTTTTTTTTAAATCACCCCTTTTATGTGCTTTTAGTATTCCTTATAAGAAACATTGCCTAATCCATGACCAAATATTTACCCACAGATTTCTTCTAAGGCTTTTATAGTTCACTTCTGTTATCTACTTTGAGCTATTTTGCATATAATTACATATGATTTAGGGATTCAATTTTGTATATATTATGTATATATTCATTCAGATATCCCATTTTTACTTATTGAATATACTGTTTTCTCCCTTGACTATGAAACCTGAATTTGTGTTTCTTTCCTTAGGCCACTTGTGAATTGTTCCTTCTCTCCTGAACATAGTTTTTAAATTAAAACTGGGAAATAACATGCCATGATAATAAAAATAGTGATGTTTTTACCTTTCATTTCTGCTTTTGCTTTATAGTTTCAGTCTTTCTGAGGGAGCTTTTAAGTTATTCAGCCTATGTGAATATTTTGTATACCTACCCATAGTTTACTAGGCCTACCAGAATCACTTGATTTGTTGGTGTTTAGGCCTTGTCTTAATTAGTGTTGTGTTGATGTGAAAAGATAACATGAATAAGGCATCTTGTAAAAGAAAGCATTTAATTGGGGGCTTGCTTACAGTTTTAGAGGGTTTGTCCATGATCATCATGGCCATGGAACTGTAGCTCAGGGAGAGCTTTACATCCTGACAAAGAATGAGACTGACCTGGCCTGGGTTTTTGAAACCTCAAAGCTCAACCCAGGTTATACACTTCCTCCATCAAGGCTATGCCTTCTACAAAAAAACTAGACTGCCTGATTGTTCCCAAATAGTTCTGCTAACCCAGGACTAAGCATTTAAACGTATGAGCCTTTGGGGGCCATTCCCTTTCAGAACACCACATGTGCAATTTCAGATACAGGAAAATGTAATGTAGGTTGTGGATCTGAGTCTGTGTTGCATGTGTACTTACTTATAGTCTTGTAGTTTAGTCAAGTTAAACAACCTTCATCTCAGTAAAAACAGTACTTGCAGTCTGATGAGAGCTCTGTGTGTGTGAACCTCCTAGAGCCACGCATAGCATTATTCATTATTAATATGATCATAATAGATTGTCATAAAAGCTCCAAAGTGTAATTCTATAGTACACTCAAAACCTCTACCATGATTTTATCTCAGAGACAAATAGTGGATATTTCCAGATGCAGTTAGGTGATATGATGGGCTTGTTTTCAGGCATGGGAGATGCTAAAGGCTTCTCCTATTTCCTTTACAATTGGATGAGGAACTTTAGGGAGTTGGCTTAATAGTTGGGGATAATATAGAGTGGGTAAATGTGCATTCCCAGAAGTTTCTTTACTTGTAGCCAGCAATGCTATTATATTATTTCAGTGAATCATTCGGGCAAAAGATGAAACCCCTCATAACCTACCTTAGGGAATGCACTAAATTAAGGGTTGTATTACCTTAGGCTACTTTTAAAATCTATTTGCTGGAAATGTAATTTTAATTTTGTAGAGATGCTGAATACCTTATATCAAATATGATGAATCTTTTTTTGTTGTTTTTTTCGAGAAATATGATGACTCTTGATTTATCAATTATGTTCAGTGTTTATTCATGGTTGTTTGTGTATTTTATTTTAATTTGTGACATTTACCTTTTCATGCTCGTGATCCAGCATGACAATAATAGATAAAATTACTTACGTTCTCCTTTGTGTCAGAAATTGTGTTAGGAAAAAGAAAGGCATGAAGTTGAAGTGGGTGTAGGGGAGCAGGAGAGAATCCAGGAGGAGGAGGTGATGGGTATGATTAAAATACGTCTATTCTCATTAAAATTCTAAAGAATTAGAAAAATATATTAATCAGTTTAAATTTTAAAAAAGATAGTGTATCAGGAACTTCTTTTCTTATTTACTCCTTTTTTGTTGTACATAGCTTCAAAAATAAAGTGTAGAAAATATTACATTATACCACATATACATTGATTTACAAATGTTTAAAATAACATAAAATGGTATAAATATACTTTAGTCATTTCTAATAATCTGAAATCAGAATTGCTCTAAAACCTACAGCTTTTGAGCTCTGTGATAGGTTGTTAGATTTACGATGCTCCATGGCCAAGTTAAACAAATATCCCATGCATTCTGCACCAATATTCTGAGATCTGAGACACTGTGAATTTGAAAGGGATATGTGTCTTATAATAAAAGAACTTTGTGAGCATGCCTGGAGAGATGGGCCAGTGGTTATATATTGCACAAGCATGAGAACTGAAGTTCAGATCCTCAAGGCCACATAACAAGCCTGGTATGGTCTCCTGTGTTCCTGTAATCCTAGCACTGTATTGAGCTATGACAGGAGAATCTTCCTGGATTGTTGGCTACCATCCTTGCTGCAGATTCAATGAAAGATCCGGCCTGCAGAGAATAAGGTAGAGAGTGCTAGAACACTCCACAAATATGCTCCTCTGACCTCTATGCATACATATGGGCACATGTGCATACACGCACATACACAGGCGCAGAAAACAACTAAAATGTAGTTTGTTAAATATAATAGGGCATAATAGCCATAAATGACAACAGTGTGCAACTTTGGATTAAGTAGATTTTGTTTATTCTTTTAGATAAACATGTTGTATACTAGGCATTTCAAATATATTGCATTATTTAGTTCACAATTGGAAGGGATATTCCTCTTTGATGTGTGAGGAATCACAGTTAAATGATTTGCCATGAGACAGAAAGAAGGTTCTACCTGTAGAGAGATTCAGTTCTAGGCCTTACTCTAGAGCTTGTGTTTATATGGTTTGTGCTATAAAAGTACTCCATAGTTTCGTGTACTATGAATCAGGGAAAATATAGATTGCTTTTATGCTTTTACTTAGTTAATCCTTGCCATTATTCAAGCCTCATCCCTAATCTTAATAATTTTCTTTAAGTATTGTTGAATCATATCCAGAAGGACAAGTCAGCAAAATTAGTTATTACAGTAAAGCACGGACCTTCAACCTCTCTGTCCTGCCATATATGACAAGTGTCTGCAGGCGTTTTGGTTTGTTGTACTGAGTGCTGCTCAACATCCTGCAGTCCCCGGGGAGGTCCTGTATGTAGCTAGAGCTTTATCTGGCTCCCGATTTTAGTAGTGTTTCAGATGAGGAAGCCAGCACCTAAAGGATTGCATGGTATCTCAGTGTATCTCTTAAACATGTCTGTTTCCCAAATAATAAAGTTGTTTTTCCTCCTCCTCATCCGCCTCCTCCTCCTTCTATTATTATTATCGTTAATTATTATTATTATTAAATATATATGTGTAGAAATGTTTGCATGTGTGTATGAGTTCTCATACCCATGCATAAATATGTGGAAGAAAGAGCTCGACATATGTGTCTTTCTCTGTTGTCTTCCACTTTATTTAAGAAATTAGCACAAAAGAACTTGTGATTTGCAGAACTAGAACTTCTGTGAACTGGGAGAGCTCCTCTGGAGTGCCCTCACATTTTATGTTCAGCTCTTATATCTGCAAGGGTAGTAGAAGCTGTCTGCCATCGACAGTTACTTAGATTATCTTTGTATTTATAACTTTCAATAACAAAACAATTAAGGTTTATCCTCTTCAACATCCCCCTCACATTTAAGAAAGGTCTTAGTGTCCATTTTTATTTTGTTTCTACCTTTTTATTCTATTTTAAAAGAGATGTGTTTATTATAGCAAATTTGAAAAAATACAAAAAACGAAAATGTAACAATAAATGTCTTATAGAAAATCAGCCAGGTTGTAAGACTCTTTTTATTTTATCTAAAAGATCATTATTACAAAATTCCTTTTGTACATATACAGTATTTGTTGTTTTATGTGTTCCATTTGCTTATTTGGATGTTGCTTGTTAGTATAATAGATAAGGAGGCTAAATGTGTTTACTCACTTTTAAGGTGACGTATTTTGTTTGTATTGTTATTTTTGTTTTTTAGTTTGTCAAATTTGCAAATATTGAAGAAGATACACCGTCCTATCATAGACGTTATGACTTCTTTGTATCTCGATTCAGTGCCATGTGTCACTCCTGTCATAGTGATCCAGAAATACGAACCGAGTATGTACTGTTTTACCTCATGACTTACCTTAAGTGACTTATACAAGAATTGACTGAATATTGTGCTTCTATACTTCACAGTGATTAGCAAAAGGCATGAGAGATGCTCATGAAACAGCCTTCCATTGTTAGAACATACAGTATTCAACTGAATTTGCAAGATGAAAGTGGTTGAAATTCAGACTCCTTACTTGCTCAGAGTGACTGACCCACATCTCCTCTGCCTGTTTCAGTTCCTGTTATCCTGTCATTTCTCTTACTTTCTGTCTGGCCCAGTCACATGGATCTGCTTGCTGTCTCAGGATCACTCTGGGCACGCCCCTTCAGTACATTCAGAAGCTATGCTCTCAGTCTAGTGTGTTCAGCTTTGTCCTAACTTCACTCAAGGTTTTCTCTTGGATGACTTAATTACTAACCTTACTCTCCTCTTACCTACTGCTGACCTACTTGTGGTTGTTCCTTATCTTTTCATTTTTATTCTGTTTTTGTTTTCTTGATACAGGGCCTCACTATGTCATCCTAGTCACTTTAGAACTTGCTTCGTAGACCAGGCTGGCATGAACTCATGGAGACCCTCTTGCCTCTGTTTGCTGAGTGCTGGGATTAAAGGTGTGCACGACCACTCCAAACCTTTTCCCCCTTTCCTTTTCTCTTACTAGAGAGCAGGACAGGAGGCCAGGGGTTTTGTTCTTAGCACTGCTGTATTACTGAGCACTTTGACTAGTGACAAATGGTGTATAGTTAAATGTTAAAGTCAAAAAGATGCTGATAAACAATATTAGTGTGAGCATTACTGCTAACCTAATTCATAGAGTTATTATGTTAGTAATGGAGAGTTAGTGTATTTTCTCTGAACCACTTCAGAGTGTGCAGAACTTGAACTGGGAATTGCTAGACCCCCAGCAGGATGAGACTTATGGGTCACTGGAAGAAGGATGCTGAGGAGAGACTTTACAGTAATTTTCTCCAATGTGACTGGCCTGACTATAATTTCTCCTCATTATAATCCAGGCCATTTATCGCTATGTGATGTCTTAGAAGAATATTGTAATGACTTAAACCTTGCTGGCCACCTCATCACTACTAAAATTTTATTTCCTAACAGACATTTTAAAATGTTTTTAATCATATAAGAAAATGTGTTTGAATAATTCAAACATGAGATTACCTTATATTTAACTATTTATCGCCCCCTGGTGGAAAAACCTTACTACTTTTTTTTTTTACTGTATTTGCATAATTTCTCCTCCCTCCAACGTTTTCTATCTTCCATCAAGTTCATGACCTCTTTTTCTTTAATTATGTTTATTTTATATTTGTGTGAGAGTGCATGTGTGTGTGTGTGTGTTTAAATGTATAAATACAACCTGTTGAGTCCATTTAATGTTGTTTATATGTCTATTTTTTTTTTTTTAATGGCTGACCAATTAGGGGTCATTTATCAGCACAAGTTTCTGAAGTTACAAATTGCCAAGTTTTCATTTGAGTCACTATTAAAACAATGTGTCAATTAAAATGCTTGAAGATACAAGTTGTAATTTTTTTCCTTGAGTAAAAGTCAATTTAGTTTTCTTCTGTTTATTTAAATTTCTTTTCAGGTTCCAACTTAGATTCTTATTTTTTATCCTTTTACATTTTAGTAAAATACAAGTCCTGCAGAACCTTCAGGCTTGGACAGTGGAGATGAGTCTAGAAATTATTCTCCTCTTCCCCTCCCTACCCACCCAACTTTAGTTTCTTTCTCAAAAACAAATAAAAACCCAGTATATTAATGTTTCCCCAAACCAAGAAGACAAAATAAAACAATAATTCACCAACTGTAAACAAATGTAAATGTTTGCATTTACTTTTGTGCATGCACACACAGACTTGTACTGTGGAGTCCATTATATGGTGTTCATCTACTCCTGTCCTGGAGGGTTTGCTATACTCAGTGTCACACTCTGTTGGGGAAAACTGATTTTCACAGTTTTCCCCAACAGGTATAAGTGACAATTCAGTTGTTAGCCTTACCCTTGTAGCTAGGATTTTATCCATCCATCCATTTTTGTTTGTTTATTTTTTACTTATTCACTTTATATTCTGCTCACTGCCCCCTCCCATAGTCCTTCCCCCCTCCCCTTCTCCGAGCAGGTGGAGACACCCCCCCTTGGTATCCCTCAACCCTGGCATTTCAAGTCTCTGTGAGGCTAAGTGCTTCTTCTCTCACTGAGGCCAGACAAGGCAGTCCAGCTAGAACATATCCCATATACAAGCAGCAGCTTTTGGGATAGTAGCTGCTCCAGTTGTTCAGGACCCAAAAAAGACCAAGCTGTAAATCTGTTACATATGTGAGGGAGGGCCTAGGCCCAGCCCATGTATATTCTTTGGTTGGTGGTTCAGTCTCTGAGAGCCCCAAGGGTCCAGGTTAGTGGATTCTTGATCTTCCTGTGGGTCAGGGCAGGTGTTAGAGCTGGATTAGGTGCTAGCCGTGTAGCTGAAGTAACTCATAATGGTCCCCAGCATGCGCCCTCTACCCTCTAACAGGTCACCACCATCTCCTGTTCCACTTAGGCTCCAGTCCTTTCTATAACTTTTGTCTTCCTCCCCAGAGAATAGCATCAGATATGTAGAGCAGACACCCTCTGTAGTGCTGTAATACTTGCACTCTTGTGATCAGTAGTTTAGAAGGAAGCCTGTATAGGCAGAGCTTTGAAATAGGCAGAAGTTGTCTTAAATCCTCCATTTCATTTCCTGTTGGTGTCTTATTCCTGTCATCCCCACTCTCCCTATCTGTTGCTCCTGAATGCCTCACTGTATCCCCATGGGTTTGTGACACATTACCACTTCCTTCTCAACATTTTCTGTTCTTTAAGCATGTTAGGACAGTGTTAGGTGAGCGGAACAGAATTCCAGTTGCTGATCAGATGGTGGAAAGGGAGGAAGGAATTGAGAGTAGGACAGAAGGAGGTAATTTGAGCAGAGGTACCTTATAGGAGACATGGGCTGGCAGGCAGCTAACTCTTCTTGAGACTTTGTCCATCTGCAGTCCGTGCAAATTTAGCCACTTCTCTTACAGTCTTTTTTTCCCCCCTAGGAGAATGAAGGAGTGAGGGAACTGGGCCTTCTGAGTTGTGATAGGACATTAGGGCAACTGTGAGCGTGTCTATAGACAACTTTTAGATGAAAGCTCTCTTTCTAAGGGAACAGTGGGCGGAGTGTGTAGAAGTACAGTGCCACCAGGAGCTGGGAGCTCCTCCCTCGGCTCTGAGACTTCACAGTAGCTTGTGTTAGAGAAAGCTATGCTTTCGGCTGCTTTTTATTAACAAATATTACATTTACTAATATTCCTGTAGATTACAGCCTTTAAACTTACTGATTTATAAAGATGATGATTAAACTATCTTTTTAAATATATATCATTCTACCTTAGACTTTTGAAATTTCAATTTCATACCTATATAATATATAGCTCTAAAATATTTTATGGTTGAGAGAGCAATATCAACATACATTCTTTTAGGTAGATAAACAGACTTGATTAAATAACCTGTTTTCCTGGGTCTTTCTTTCCCCATCCTTACAGGATTCGCATTGCTGGAATAAGAGGCATTCAAGGTGTGGTTCGCAAAACAGTTAATGATGAACTTCGGGCTACCATTTGGGAACCACAGCATATGGATAAGATTGTCCCATCCCTTTTGTTTAACATGCAGAAGATAGAAGAAGTTGACAGGTATTGTATACTAAGGTTGTTTCTGCGGAGATGGTTCAGTATTTAAGAGGGCAAAGGACCAGAGTTCTCTTCTAGGTACCTAATTTGGACAGCTTGCAGTTGCCTTAACTGAAGCTCTTAGTAGATCCATTGCCCCCCTTGGACACCTGCATTCTCATGCACATACCCACACACGCGCACACATAAACGACATTTACATGACATTAAAAATAAAAATCTCTTTTCAAAAAGATACTGAAGGCTATATTGCATTGTCTATGTGTTCATGTGCTTGTTAGGATAAGAATGTTTGATTTCTATCATTGTATATGTAGTAATGTCATAAAGTTAAGGAACTTTAAACAAAGATACCATTCTAGAAATTTATTAATTAGAGTTGTTAATCACAGGTACATATGGCACATAAGCATACTGCATGAATAATGTAATAATACATTTTTTAAATGAAAATTTTATTCCTATGTGTGTGTTTGTGTGTTTGTATAAATATATACTGGAAAATAAATTATTATTTTAGTATGTAGTACTACTTATAGTTGTAACCATGAGAAACAGAAATTATAGCTGAACTTCTATTCTTCCTTAGAGAGCTACTCTGTTTTCTCTTAGGAAGATAAAACTAATCAAAATAAAATAATAATGACTATTATTCATTGCATTTTCTTTTTTACTAAAAATAAAAACATTTATATAGTGTATATGGCTCACAATTTTTTCGTCCTCTCTTTTCCACCTCCCCATTCATATGACTCCATGCTTTCTCTCTGTTTCTCTCTGTCTCTGTCTCTCTCTGTCTCTGTCTCTGTCTCTCTCTCTCTCTCTCT
>NC_034606.1:31322192-31351079 GCF_900095145.1 Mus pahari
TCTCTCTCTCTCTCTCTCTCTCTCTCTCTCTCTCTCTCTCTCTCTCTCTCTCTCTCTCTCTCTCTCTCTCTAACAGGCAAATCAAAAACCAGAATAAAACAAAAGAAAAGAAACAGGAAAACAACTTGAGGAACGCATATACACACAGAGCTACAAATGTAACATCAGAAACCATAATATAGAAACAAAGACCAGTGATTGAAATAATATCCAAACAAAGCATTATGAAACAGAACATCTCAAAATCCCATGGCCTTTATTTTCTGTTGGTCATCTCCTGTTGAGCACCAAGCCTGCCCTTAAGTGTGGTTTTTATACCGGCAGAGACTCCACTAGAGAAAACTTAAGTTTTCTTTTGTGAGCAGTTGACACTTGGAGAGATGGCTTGTGATTTAGGGCTGGTGGCTTGTGTTTACTTCCCTGCTCAGCTCTGAACCCTGAGACAGGGTTCCAAGATTTCTCACTCTGCACATTGTCCATTTGTGGGTCTCTGTATCTACTTCATGAGAGAGCTTCTGGTATAGTGGCAGAGCGAAACACTGATTTAAAACAAAAAAGAAAGAAACCTAAAAGCCAGACATGGTTGGTTTCTAATCAGTATCTCTAAGGTATCTGAAATGACATACTAGTTTTGGGTATATGCTGGATTTCTTCTTACCCCCACAGTGCTCAGGTGCACTCGGCATTTTGAATGTTATCCAGCTTCTCTTAAGTGCCAGAAGCATGCACTCCTCCATGTTACTTATGCAGGAAGAATGTTATTCAGTAGCTAAAATAGAATTATCCAGTTTTGCTTATGGTTCACCCTGGTTCCTGCTCTTGGAAGAGGAAGAGTCTAGAATAGATTTTAAAAGGATTTTATCATATAGTTACAAATAATAAAATTTGCTTAGAACTTTCATGATTCTATGCACAGCATCAAAATGGATTTGGAAATGAGGAGCAGTTGATAATTTTGTGCGAACACAGATGGAATAATATGTATTCTGGTTAATGCCAACTACAGGAAGGATTGATTTTTAAGTCCCGGATGTGACTATCTCTAGCTTTGTAATCCTCCCTAAAAGTGGGATATATTCTAGAACCTTCTGTATTTTTCTTATTTTTAGTGCTGTAACTAAGGCTTAAGATTCTCCTATCTGAAATATTTACTATATAAAGATCTCTAGCTAGTCAGGGGCCTGTTTTCCAGTGAGACCTGATGCTATCATAAGTAAGATAGAAGGAACACACTGGGGACACAAACTACTTTTAAAAGGGCAGGCCCCATGCCTAGCAGTAGATGGCCAACAGAAAGTGACTTCAGTGGCACCTTTGGAGGTTATTTGTCTTATAATGCTCTTCACAGTTCTTCCCTTTTTATTATTTTTTTCTATCTATCTATCTATCTATCTATCTATCTATCTATCTATCTATCTATCTATGTATCTATCTATCTATCTATCTATCTATTATCTCTTTTTACCCTGCAGGTCCTATGTATGTGTATTATGGCTTCTAGTTTAGTATTTTTATAGGATTACTGAACTTGCAGATGAGTGGGTTTCTGTTTCTTGTGCCTTTTTCTTTTTGTTTCTTTTGTCCAGTTCCAATGTGTTAGTTTTGTTTTATCTTATTATATTTTATTTATTATTCTCCCTTAGAATAGAAGCCTGTTTGTTTTCTGAGAGACAGACAGGAAGGTGGTGGATCCTGATGGGACGGGAGGTAGGGAGGAGCTGGAAGGAGTACAGGGAGGGAATCAGAGTCAAGGAATATTTTGTGAAAGGGAACAAACGATTTTCAATCAAAGGAAAAGACAGACAAATGAAACACAGACTATGGATGCCACTTCATAAGTTGTTTCTTTCTGGTGTAATCCCAGTACAACAGATGTATATTTTTTATTGTTGTTAAAATAAATATATTGCAAAAAAGCATAAAATTATGTCCCAAGATGCAGATAAAACATACTTTCTACTGAAAAGTCTCTATATGCAACTATTCTCTTTGGTTTAAAATTTTTCATTTTTAATTCTTGGATTCTATTTGGATATATTTTTCAGCTCTTTTCATTTGTCCCCAGCTGTAGTTACGTAGGGGATGGGCCTGTACTCACTCAGATCTGTACTGGTATGGATGTTGAGGCTGTCTATGAAAGTGAGCAGATAGGAGCTGGTGCATTCTGCTGCTGTATTCTTGAGACAGGGTCTCACTCTGTAGCTCTGGCTGGCCTGACATTCGTTCTGTAGACATTCGTGCTGGCCTTGAACTCACAGAGATCTTCCTGTGAGGTGAACGCCACCACACCCAGCCTCTGAGTGTTTTCCTGCCGTAAAGGGCATCCTACTAGAAACAGGTTACTACCTACTGGAAAGATGATATGCTGTGCTCTGAGGATGCTCATGAATTAACTTTGAGTTAAGCTTTAATGTTATTTGGGGCTAAAACAAAAAACTTATTTTTAACATTTCTGAGAAATAAAGTGTATTCTGTTTACCCTTTAGAACTAAAATCGATTTTTTTTTTTCTTTTGCATTGGCCTTTTTATGTCTTTTTCAGTCGCCTGGGCCCGCCTTCTCCCCCCTCTGCAGCTGACAGAGATGAGAGCCCTGCAGTGCTGGCAGAGAGCTGTTTCAGAGAACTGCTGGGCCGAGCAACTTTTGGGAATATGAACAATGCTGTTAGGCCAGTCTTTGCGTAAGTACTTGCTATTTTTCTAGTTATCCGTGAAGGTTGCATGGGGCATCCATTATGTGTTTGTTTATTTCCTTTAAGTATGAATACCATCACTTACCATGCATATCTCCTTACATCCCTTGAAATACTTCTGTGGAGTGAGAAATTAGACAGCGTCACCACCATGTGATGCACATTGCTGCTCTTCCTCCTTCCCTCTCTCTTTCTTTCTTTTTTTCCTCGAATTGAACCTAGCACCCTCCCATAGAGCTAAATCTTACACTTTCTGCATTTACTGGGAGCTTAAGATTCTGTTCACTTTTCTGGATAAATCTCCTATTTTACTCAAGAGTCTAATCAAGATAAGAATATTGGAGACCCTACTGATCCTTACACGGTGTCTTCCAGGCTCTTATACAGTAAGTTTTTCCGATAATCAATGTCCTGCAGGCAGGCCTTCCAGGTCTGTGCTTCTCATTCCATCATAGCATGGTAGATCAGTGTGCTCTAATATCCGCTATAATTACTGGGGGGGGTTGCTGATCTCTTCTTTCTTACAATTCAGCCCCATCTCTTCTTCACCATCTGGCTATAGTGAACATAGCTTATACAGAATATTTTCCATGTAACATCCAGAATTCTTATTTGGGGGGGGGGGCAAGCATTTTTACTTCAGGGTTCAGAGTTAACCTTTAAATACAAGAATTAGTAAGTAGCAAAACTATATTAAAATTCAAGAATATCATCACCTCTTCAAAATAACTTGCGGTCTTACCTCTTCCCTATCACAGCAGCCTTACAGAACTACTACTAAAAAGTAACCACATTGTATTAAATATAGTAAGGCAGATTATTTGACGTATGCCCAAATACTTAGGCCTAAAAATAGAATTTAGGCTAGTTAGATACAAGGCCAACTTTACCACGTTAACTATACTTGAATTGAAGAATTTAAACTATGCTTTTGTCCTCTCCCAACCTTTTAAAATTACAATACGTTTTTCATATTATATATTTTGATCATGTTTTTACCTCCCCTCAACAACTCAGATCTTTCCTCTTTTCCTATCCACCCAATTTTATCTTCCTTATCTTTCTTTTAAAACAAAGCAAAAAACTACCACAAAAATCAAAACAAGCAAAAGAATGAGACAAAAATCCAGCAATAACAACAACAACAACAACAACAAAAAACCAAAACAAAGCAAAGTGAAGCTAAAAGTCTACAAAAATACCATTATTTGTTTTGTGCTAATCAAATATGCATTGGTTCTATCCTAGAGTATGGTTTGACATTCCCAGTGAGACTCCATTGGAGAAAACTGCAGAACATCTTGGTTAAGGATGGAGCCCTGTGTCTACATTCCCCCACTCAGTGCTGGGACCTCATTTGGCTTGAACATTTAGATCCTCTACATACTGTTGCCACAGCCTTTGAGTTCATATGTATATCAGTCCTATTGATCTGGAAGACCTGGTTTCCCTGTGTCTGAAGACATTTCTATGTTGAGTCATCCATCACTTCTAGCTCTAAAATCCTTTCTTCCTTCCCTTCCGCACAGATCCCTGAGACTTGAGGGGAATAGTTTGTTGAAGACATCTCATTTAGGACTGAGTACTCTAATGTCTCTTGTTTTCTGCACATTTTTCAATTGTGGGTTTCTGTATTCAATCCCATCTACTGTAAGAAGTTTCTCTAATGTAGGTTGAGAGAGGTACTTATCTCTGAATATAGCAGTATGCCACTGGAAATCATTTTATTGCTGTTCTTTTAGCAGGATAATAGTAGTAGGCTTTCCCCTAGACCCATGGCATATCTAGTTTCAGGTTCTTGTCCACTTTAGGAGTATCAGGTATGGGTTCCATACCAAAGAGTGGGTGTTAAATCCAGTCAAGAAGTTGTTGTTTATACACATAGTGTTTGTGCCTATATTGCACCAGTGTATCTTTCATGTAACTCCCTCTTGCAGGTCTCAGGGTTTGTAGATAGATGATGATGAGTACCTTCCTCCTCTGATAATGAACAGAGTACCTTGAATGCTAGTCAGTAGTAATGAAGCTTCTAGTTATATACCAGCTTGGATTCCCCATGTTTAATGACAAGTATGTGTTATCTTCATCAATAGGGTCTTGCCTTATGTTTTTATAAGCTATTTAATTAGTTAACTAGATGCTAAGAATTGTCTACAAGTAAGCTACTACATAATAGAATATATGAAGAATAACACCAGATAGATGAGGGATGCACAATAATTATAGATTATGAGAAAGAGGTCAGAAAGTGTCCATCATATAAAATCAGAAAATTCATACCTAACAGAATTTGAAGTAGATTTCTTGAATTAGATGTTGCAAATATTAACAAAATTGCTTTGGTAGTATTTTTTATAAAGTATATTTTGGTTCAACATTGAAACAGGCATTTTATTTCAATTGTTACTTGATCTATATAAAAAAAATGAAAGATTGTCCAAGAATTTTAAACATCAGATTTTCAGTCAGCAGCGAGTATAGGACAGCTGGCATACTGGATGCAGTGAAGGAGTTAGTGTGAATGAAACAAGAGGAGAAAGCCTAAGTTACACCAGGGAAATCTCAACATTTTAAGTTTTTATATAATTATTAATTGTCAATTACCAATTAATTATTAAGTCTTTAGGTAATTATTGGCAATTTTATCTAAAAGTTGAAAAATGCTCAGAACTAGTCTTTGAAGTGTTACAAGATAGCTTTGAAGCAGGGTCTCTATGTTGGTTGGATATAGGAATGAAGTTCTATACAAGAAGGTTTTAGACCTGTGAGTTATGGACACCAGGGGTTCTTTAAGTGGCTACTTAAAACTAAGTGTGCCGTGTAATCATCCTTATTTTTGGATTGCTTAGGACGCCTCAGTCATAGACTCTTACAAATCTTGGAGATGGCTCTCAGACTTTAGTGTTGCTTGTGTATAACTGGAATGATTGTTGTATCTTAGGCTCTCAAACTAAACTCCTAAAACTAGTATCTACTCAATTGTCTTTGACTTCATTTATTGAAGCCCTTCCCTGGGAAGGGGAAATAGAATAGATTTCACAGGCCGACTGCGGGAAGGCAGGGATGGGAACAGGAGGGGCATAAGAGGAGGGGTAGGGAAGGGTGGAAATATGGCATAACAAATATGGCAACGAAATATGGCATAACAAATTGTAATAAGACTAGGCACAAACCTTCATATCAAGCTGAATAAGGCAAACCAGTAGGAGGGAAAGGGTCCCAAGAGCAGGCAAGAGTCAGAGGCGGCCCCACTTGTACTACTAGGTATCCCACAGGATTATGCAGAGAACTTACTTAAACCTATATTGGCTTCCTGATTGTCCATTCAGTCTCTGATCCCTTCTGAGCCATGGTTAGTAGATCCTTCTTCCTCCTTTTCTGAGGGGGTCCCCTAAGCTCCACCTAGTATTTGGCTACAGCTGCTGGATGAAGCCTCTCTGACAACAGTTGGGCTAGGCTCTGGTTTATAAGTATAGTGGAATATCACTAGGAATCATTTCATTGACTTTATTTTGTTTCCTTTCTTTCTTTCTTTCTTTCTTTCTTTCTTTCTTTCTTTCTTTCTTTCTTTCTTTCTTTCTTTCTTTCTTCTTTTTTTTTTTTTTTTCACAGTCATGTTTGGTTCTATCTTAATTCTCTGGGATATCCAGCCTCTGGTTCCTGGACCTACAGGCAGTGTCATGCATGGGCTCCCTCTTCTGGCATGGGTCTCAATATGAGCTAGTTATTGGTTGGCCACTACCACAAGTTCTGTGCAACCATTACCCCAGCACATCTTTCAGTCAGAACAAATTGCAGGTTGAAGGTTTTGTGGCTAATCTGATTTACTAGTCCAACCATAGGAAGCTTTGACAAATGTCCAGTTCAGAGTGTGTATCCCCCATTATTGGCAGTCTTTGATAGGGTCACCCACGTAGTTTCCAGAGTGTTTCTATTGCGCTAGGTTTCCATATCACCCCTGACCTTTTCCCCAATTCCAGTTGTCTCTCCAAGTACTCTCCTCCACCCTTCCCTACCCCTCCTCTCATGCTGCTCCTGTTCCCATCCCTGCCTTCCCGCAGTCGGCCTGTGAAATCTATTCTATTTCCCCTTCCCAGGGAGAACTTTGTGTCCCCCCCTTGAGCCTTCCTTGTTACCTAGCCTTTCTGGGTCTGTGGACTGTACAGTTAATATCCACTTACATGTGAGTACATGGCTTGTTTGCCTTCTGAGTCTGGGTTACCTCACTCAGGATGATTTTTTTTCTAGTTCTATGTAACCTCTCACTCTAGTTACTAGCCTGGATCTTAGGTGTATGGTTGAAATTTCTGGAAAGACATGCTTCTTATAGCTCCCTGAATTCAGAGCCCAGACTAAGACCAGGGAAGTTTTGACAGTCTATTTCTATAGAAGATACCCCTGTTTTTTGTTTAGTTTTTTTTTTTTTTTTTTTTTTTTTTTTAATTTCTTCTACATTTGCTTGTCTGCCTGGGGAATTGTGTCTTCTAGGCTTCTGAGTAGTGCTGGGATCTCTGTAGTCTGATGGGACAGCCTGCCCTTCACAAGTGCTTCCTCAGCTTCTCTGTAACTTACACATCTGACACTCTTGACAGCACTAGTGCTGGGCATGAGATGGAGGACATGTATCTGCATCCTTTAGATAGGCTAGTATTGGTTACTATATGGCCAAGGTTGGCAGTTAGAAATGTATGCCATAGTTCTGAAAGTAGAACCCAGCTTGTTTCTTTGTTTGTTTTTCAAGAGAGTATTTTTCTGTGTAGCCCTGGCTTTCCTGAAACACTCTCTGTACTGTTGACCAGGCTGGTCTCAAACTTAGATCCGCCTGCGTCTGTCTCCTGAGTGCAAGGATTAAAGGCATGTGTCTTTAATCGCCTAAAATGTGTCTAAAAACGCCTGGCTTTTGTTGAAGTTTTTTAAAGTAAGGTGTGCTTAAAACTGAGTTCTTAATTTTTAATTGTTATTTACAGGCATTTAGATCATCACAAGCTGTGGGATCCTAATGAGTTTGCAGTTCACTGCTTTAAGATTATAATGTATTCTATTCAGGTAAGGTTTAATCAACTGTTTGTTTATTCAATGAGTACTGATCATTCTGATGGATGAATGTATCATCAAACAAGTGGGCAACTAACATGCAGAGCATTGTTTTTGTTTTGTTGGTGTTTTGAGACAATCTCACTCTAGCTCTGCTTGTCTCAGAACTTGCTGTGTAGACCGTGCTGGCCTTGAACTCAGAGAACCATTGCCTGCCCCTGCTTCTTGAGTGCTGGGATAAAGGTCTGCCTGTCACACCTAGCACAGGCATGTGTTTATTTATGTGTTTTTTTCTCATTTACTTCTGGTTTTCTTATTACCAAGACAAAAATATCTAATAAGAGGATTAGATAATGTTATTGGGCCACTTTTAATTGTACCGTTATTTAAGTCATGTATTTTGATTCCCTGTTATGCAGGTGAATTGGAATTTGTTCTAACTTCTAGTCTTTATAGTGTCGTCTGTGTTTTGTCTTCTACAAAGGGCCACTTTGGAGCTTTTTTTCTCATCAGAATCTGAACAGACTTGATTAGCTCTTAATTGAGATGGGATTTCATATCTTCAATTTTGGATTTTTCACTCTGCATACTTTTTAATGTATTATACTATTTTAAGCAAATCCCTTGTAAGTAAAATGAATATGGGTCCTAGTTTGCCTAGGACAGCCTTATTGTATATAGTTACTAAGAATATCTTCATCCTCAGTTACAGAAGTGCCCTCGTCAAGGCAGTCAGTTACATAACTACAACAGGCAGGCTTACAGGACGTTCATGAGTAGCATGCGGTTTCCCAGGCAGGAAGCTCAATTTCAGGTTGTTGTTGTTGGTGGTGGTAGTGATGATGGTAATAGTGGTGTGTGTGTGTGTGTATGTGTGTAAACCAAAGTAAACATTGACTGGCTTCTTACTTGAGGCTGTTAACAAAGTACCAGTGTAAAGACAGAATGTCAGAAATAGCTAGAGATACCAGTGACATTAATACCAATGGAAAGAACCTTGTGCTTTTGAGCAATAGTTTCTTTTTAATTTTTTATACTGCATGAATGTTCTGACTGCATGTATACTTACATGCCAGAAGATGGCATAAGAACCCAACCCTTTGTAGGTGATCGTGAGCCACCATGTTTGCTGGGAATTGAACAGAAACTCTTGGAAGAGTAGCCAGTTTTCTTAACCACTGTGTCAACTCACCAGCCCCTTCTTTTTAATTTTTCTTTATAATTTTATTATCCTGGTTGAATATTTTTATGCAATATTATACACATTAATCAGGTTTACCATACTAATTGCCTTTGCCCCTCTAGTTAGTCCTCTTACTTCACCTAGACAGTTAGCTTCATTTTCTTCTCTTCTCTATGTATATAATTTTACATATATGATGTATATATGAACATAAACAATCTAGGACTCACACCTGACTTAATTCACTTAATTTAATTAGGGTACATCCAGTTGCAGACTCTCTTTTCCTTCAAACAATGTGACCTCATTTTTAATGGCTGGAAAAAAATTCCTTTGTATACGTATACCACATTCTTAATATAAAGTCATCCACTGCAAATATAAGAAAGGAAACCAGCTTGGGAACAGGTCTGTGGGTCAGTTGAAAGGAGGCAGAGGCTGGGACTTGGGGATAGTGTCACTTTGTTCTCTCTGTTCTAGTATTGTGCACAGTAGTGGACTCACTCACGAGCAGAACATACTGATAGGATAGGTTTTGAGGGCAGGAGGCAGAGCTCTGTTGGCAAAGTACTTGCTGTGGAAATGTCAAGACCTGAGTTTGAGCCATCGAACCTGTCAGGAGAGGCCTACTCATCTGAATTACCAAGTTCCAGGACAGTGTAACTGACTGTCTCAAAACAGCCAGCGTGGATGGCATACCTAAAAAGGTATACCTGAGATCTACTTATGGCCTTCATGTGTACTCGCAGCACATCGTATAGATTTGAGGAAAAAAAGAAACATGGTCTCCATTTAAAAGAGTTCAATCAGGAATGGAGATATACATTTTTTATTATATAGGAGGCAGAAGTAGTTGGATCTCTGAATTTGGTGCCAGCCTGGTCTATGTAGCAAATTTTAGACCAGCTAGGACTATGAAGGAAAACCCTGTCAAATAAATGAATGGAATGCCGGACGTGGTGGCGCACGCCTTTAATCCCAGCACTCGGGAGGCAGAGGCAGGCGGATTTCTGAGTTCGAGGCCAGCCTGATCTACAAAGTGAGTTCCAGGACAGTCAGGGCTGTACAGAGAAACCCTGTCTCAAAAAAACAAAACAAAACAAAACAAAAAAACAGAAACAAAAACAAAAACAAATAAATGAATGGAAGAAAGGGAGGGAGGGAGGAAGGAAGAAAGAAAGGAAGAAAAGAAAAAGAATTAAACTGGAGTTAAATGCTTTTCTAGCTATATTATTTGCTCATTTGTGTGAGCATTTGTTTTAGGTCCTAATATTTTTTTTTTCTCTTTTTCTTTTTTTTGGGGGGGGGGTTTCGAGACAGTTTTTCTGTATAGTCCTGGAACTCACTTTGTAGACCAGGCTGGCCTTGAACTCAGATATCCACCTGCCTCTGCCTCCCAAGTGCTGGGATTAAAGGCGTGCGCCACCATGCCCGACTATTTTTTTTTTTTAACTGTTACTTATGAAAGTCATTTGTGAGTCCTCTGCTTTATGTTTTGTCAGTTACACACTGATAGTATTTTCTATCTATCACTGGCTTGTGGTTATATAGGCTTTGACTAGAGAATGTTAAGGTGGCCATAGTAGAGTTTATCTATTTGTGATAGATAGTTTTCATAATTGATTTTCACTTTTTGTCCTATTACCAAATTATAGGAGTATATTAGGTATTGTTCATGAAATTCTCTAAATGTATAAAGAGATTAAAATTTCTCATAAATCTTTTTGTTGCCTGTGCTTAATATTTAGCTATAGTTTTAATCATCTTTGCTTTGAATATATTATGTATGTGTATGTGAGTGTTGAATGTGCACATGTGTGTACTATGACATTCATGTAGAAGTCAGGACAATTCAAGACTCAGTTTTTATCTTCTACTTGTTGAGGTAGGTTCTCTCTCTCTCTCTCCTGTCCTTCCCTCTCTTGTTTTTAAAATTATTTTTATTTTATTGATGTGAGTGTTTGCATGCATGTATGTACACCACATGCATGCCCAGTGTCTACAGAATCCAGAGGTAGGTATCCTATCCTTTGGAACTAGAGTTAAAATCAGTTGTTAACTGCCATGTGTGTGTTGGGGACTAAAGCCTGAGTCCTCCAGAATAGTGAGTAATCTTCATACCTGAGCCATCTCTTTAGCCCCCACCCCACCTCCCCCACCAAGTTAAAGAGAGCCTTTGATAATTTCCTTTTTTTATTCAGGATATCATTAGTAGTTTGCAGTATCACTGTTTATTCTTTAAAAAAATGTTTTTGTTTGTTTGTTTGTTTTTTGTTTTTGTTTTTTTTGGCAGTCACATGTTGTAAATACCAGTCCCTTATAAGGAGTGGTGAAGGTCCACATCATGCCTTTTCATTCTTATGGAGCTACCATATGCTGTTTCCTTCCTTCAGGCTCAGTATTCTCACCATGTGATCCAAGAGATTCTAGGACACCTTGATGCTCGTAGGAAGGATTCTCCACGGGTTCGAGCAGGTATCATTCAGGTTCTGTTAGAGGCTGTCGCCATTGCTGCTAAAGGTTCCATAGGTGAGTGACAATAAGACACAAAAAGTAATAATAATCTCCCCAGTATTTATATAGGAAGTACCCTTTAATATCACTCCACACGGCCTATAATTTGAGTGTACATGTGATTAGTCTTTCCTTCTTTTTCTCCCCACATTCTTTTCTTTCTGTTTCTAATTAGGCTTCAGGATATGATTTGTATTCTGAACATTGTGTAAATACAGACTTACAAGGTGATGCAAGTCAATCATTTCTCTCTCTCTCTCTCTCTCTCTCTCTCTCTCTCTCTCTCTCTCTCTCTCTCTCTCTCTCTCTCTCTGCCTCTCTCTCTTTCTTAATGTTCTCAAGTATTCAGCCCAGGGCCTTGCATATCCTAGACAAGTGTTCTACTACTGAAATATATCCGAGCTCTTTTTAGTTTTCATCTTAGTAAACATTCCAGGCTAGCTTTGAGCTCATTGTGATGACCACGTGGGCCTTAAGCTTGAAACCTTCCTACCTTAGCCTCCTGAGTAGTTTGTGATTTTAGGCATGCACTGCCAAGCCTAATTCAGACTCAAAGTTCCTAGTCCAAAATCTGAAATGCCTCAATGTTGAAACCTACTGAGTGCTGACATGAAAGTGGGCCACAGTTGTTTTAGTGTCCCGGCATTGCAACCTCACAGTATCGTCGTGCTGAGAAGTATAGTAAACACTGATGAATTTGGTTTGCGTATGAAGCCTGTCTCTAAACTATGCACATGTAGCTGTTACTAATACTCAGAAACATATATATGAAGACCATCTTCCATGTGTAGTTTACTTAGATAATTCTAATTCTGTACTATAAAGAGACTTTGATCACATGTAGCCTGAGATAACCAGGGATCAGAAAACTGGAGGAATGTGGATTAGCAAAAGCAGAATATTTTGTGGTCCATTTTGCTGGAATGTGTGCAAGAAACAAGAAATTATAGTGCAAGCTAGTCATTCAGCAGTTCAGGAGAGCTTTAAAGACCATAGGCCTGCTGCAAAGTGTAGGATTGGCTAAAGAGAGGTGCTGTCACTATTTTAGGTGTGAGGACAAGAACTTGACCTTGCTCAGCGTGCTTGGGAAGCTTACCATTTGTAGGGTAACTTAGACAAAGATCTTGATGTATAATGCATATGTGACTAGGGAAATAAGGACTGTGATAAAGGTATGGAAGTTAGAGGGAGAGTCTGACTATAGTTTTATTGCTCAAAAGTGAAGTGGAAGCCTTGTTTATTGGATATTCTAATATTCTTTCAATGCTAAATAAGAATGAGCATTTTGGGATATGGACTTTTCATTATTTTTCTTGTAGTTTATCTCATAAAGATGAACATGATGGAGTCTGGTGGTGTACACCGATAATCACACAGCACTTACGAGACAGAACAAGCTGAGTTTTGTAAATTCAAAGCCAGCCTATTCCATGCAGAGTTCCCAATGAGCCCCTGCCTCAAATTTAAGAGAGAGAAAGGGGTAGAGGAAAATAGATGAAGCAGATTAGTTTGACATGAAAAAAAACAGGTGATACATTGCATCATCATGTTTACTGATGTTTACACATGTTTACTGTGTATTAGGTGTAGTAAGCTAAGATCTTTGTATGGGGGGCAGTATTTAACAGTGGCTTCTTTCTGGAAAAGTTTATAATTGTGTGTGGGTAATAGATATAGAACCTTAATTACATAAAATATGATTGAGAAAAAAGCAGAGAAAATCAGTTCACTTGAACTTGGCAGACTGAAGAGTTTCTGATAATTGGAAATTCTTCTGTTTTTAGTCTCAGAAGAAATAAAAACATTTTCTCTCACAAGGAACTGTGTAACTTTATGGGTTCAGTCCTCAGTCAAATTACATATTATTTTAGTAAACATTATTTTGTATAGACAGAGTTAGATTAGTAGAAAGATTTGCGTAGTCCTTTGTGTATATGATTTGTGTAGGTACATGCATGTATTTGTGAAGAGCAACTAGTTCCTCGTATTTACCAAGAACATGTTTGTAATGTGATGGTGGGACTTTGTTATTTAGTTAGACAACCTCAGAAAAGTGATCCTGACAGCTCATAAATTATTAGTACTGTTGACAGGAAAAGAAAGTAACTGTAAAGTCTGCTGAGCAGTTTGAGAGTCACTCTTGGGTATACAGACTCACAGATGATCTGTCACATCACAGGGCCCACAGTGCTGGAAGTCTTCAACACCCTGCTGAAGCACCTGCGGCTCAGTGTGGAACTGGAAGCCAACGAGTCCCAGAAGGGTTCTGTAGGCAGCATCACCTTAAGCTCCAAAGACAACGATGAGAAGATTGTGCAGAATGCTGTCATCCAGACAATAGGTTCGTGATTCAGTTCTCAGGTCACTGCATGAGAGCCACTGCATGACGATGCAGGTATTCTCACGGAGGCTGCCTGGCTTGTGCTGTGCATTTGTCAAAGTGCATTTGTTATGGTGTGGACCTCTAAACAAAGCGTAAGAATGCTATTCTCTACCCATTTGTGCCTGCTGTTGACACTTCAGGCCAGTTCTTCCGTTTTAACTTCTTTATCTTGCTTATGTATACATGTGTACATGAATGTTTATGAGTTTGCATCTATAATAAAAATATGCATACATATTTATTTTTAAAAAATAAACTTACTAGGTATAATACGTTGCATAAATCATGGTCTTTTACTGCCAAATTCTTTTAATTGAAAAGAATTTCTATACAGTCTATTCTGATCATGGTTTCCCCTCCTCTGTCTCCTCTCAGATCTTTCCCACCTCCTTGCCCTCCACCAAACCCCATTTCTTTCTCTCTCTTTAGAAAGCAAACATGAAAACAAACTAAAATTTTAAAAATGAAAAACAAAGAATGAACCCAAATAGTAAAACTCACATAAACACCCAAGTGGTACCCAGACATTTGTGTAGACAAAATGCCTATGTACATAAAATACAATAAAATAATTTAAAAAATAATTTTGGGTTATGTGGGGAAATGAGCACTTTTTAATTTGTTAAATTGGCCTTTATTTACAGGATTCTTTGGAAGTAACTTACCAGACTATCAGAGGTCAGAGATAATGATGTTCATCATGGGGAAAGTGCCTGTTTTTGGAACATCCACTCATACTTTGGATATCAGTCAACTAGGGTAAGTTCTCAGACTGCAAATGAAGTCAGTGCTAGATTACATTTTCTTTTAATTCAAGAAATTGTTAGTGTTTTGAAATTTTGGTAATAAAAAGCAACAGTGTTTTCTTTGGTAGTAGATCATTAAGCTATTCAAGCATACTTTTTGGATCATTTTAAACTTATAAATTCTTGGGATTTTTTTTCTCTTTTATTGAAGAAATGGAAGCTTATTTGTTGTGTGCATTGTGTTTTTCCATGTATGCATGATAAAACAAAGTTTCCTGAAAATCTTAAAACATTGTTAGTGACTCAGGAATACTGACTTGGGATGTTAATGATCCCTCTTTATAGATTTGATTTGGTGATATACTTAAACCTTAGTTAATGTGTTAAAATGATCTCATTATGACTTGTAAGTGTACATAATTATTCAGTTATCATAAAAAGAATTCTTAAAACTTTTAAGGAGATGGAAATCCACATGTACAGCACACTGTAGCCCATTGGTCCACATAGTCAATAAAGTGCTAAAAAAAAGCACTGTACACTGGAGAAAGTGGGATAGGACTATAAGTATGGTAGGGGAACGTGTTTCTTTAACAAGTAGCCAAGAGTGACAGCTGAAGGAATAAATGGAAAAAGGGGTATTAGTGACACAAAGATTAAAAACCCACTAAAGAGTATTCTATTCTTATAAAAGTTACTATAGTTCTATCTTTTTATTGGGAATAGTGTAGGTATGTGTGCAATGTGCGATGTTCAAATAGATCAAAGTAGCATTTCCATCTCCATTTTTAATAACCATAACTGTTGTGTTCATGTTAGACAGTTGGCATATCTGTACATTCCTGGGTCACTTTTCTTATATATTACTTGGAGGATTTAATCTTCATATCGCCACATCAGTTTTTGTTTTTGAAGACCCAATTCAATAACTTGAATTTTTTTGTTTAAATTATATATATATAAATACACACACACACACATATATATATATATATATATATATATATATATATATACATACATATACACATACAGGTGTGTGTGTGTTTGTGTGTATGCCTATGTATATATACCTAATTTATATGAACTTTATTTTAGTGTATAAACTGAGTCATGGCATAAGCAATTGTAGAAATAACTAAATTCTATTTAGCCAATGAAAATAAAGTTTTAAAATAAAAAAGTATTTTAAGTAGATGAAGTTATAAATATAAATTATTATTAGTAACACCAATACATTGTATATTTCAGGGATTTGGGAACCAGAAGGATTCAGATAATGTTGCTGAGATCTTTGCTCATGGTAAGGAATTGAACAGATGTTAGAGACACATCCCTTAAATTACTGACAAGAGTGGCATCACTGCCAGCCTCCTTCTTTCCGTCCTCAGTAAGAATCTGGCTGGTTATTTCTGCATTTGTGCACTTGAGTACCTCTCCCCTTATCTTGTGTTCTGCCGGACTTCTCACTAGGCGATGCTTTTCTGCCCTGGCATTTTGTTTGATCTTCATTACGATCAAGTTTACAGCAGTCAGAGACAATTCCCATTTTGTAGATAAAGATAAGTGCTACGCTCAAAGGGGTTAGGTGGACAGAGTTGAAAAAGTCCAAGGTCACTGAGCCCAAGACTAGAATTCAGGCATGACAATCCATAGTGGCTTCTATACACTGACGAGATAATGGCTTGTTGCTAACAGTATTTATTGTTTTAATGTTTATAGTGGCAATACATAACAGAAAAGGGAATAACAGAGGTCCTCTGGTACTGCATGATAAATATGCTCACTTTTTCCTTTCTTAATTTTTAATTAAAATAGTTACTTAAATTTTCCCCTCCCTCCAACCCCTTCTTCCCTCTTTGCCTTCAAATTAATGGGCTCTGATTATTTATTATCATTACATGTATATGCAAATGAATTAACAAATGAAGCTTGCTGAGTCCATTTATTGCTGGTATGTATATGTTTAAGAGTTGACAATCTAGGAAGCTTGTCTCTAGGGAAGATTAATTCTTCCTTTCAGCAGTCTCTAATTCCCTGTATGTAGTTCTTCATCTAGTGGCTGTGACCTTGTGAGATTCCGTCCATCCATGTTGGCATAACAGCTGCTGTTGACTGGCATGTCAGATCCTATTTAAGATACACTATTTTCATTTACCTCCTGGCATCATGTCAAGGACAAAAGAGGGACTGGTTTTTCCAACTAGTGTCTTTGAAATTCATTTCAGAGAGCTTTCCTATGCATCCTTTTATACTCTGTGTATCATGTTTGGGCACAGGAGATATTCTGTGATTTCAGTCTTAATTCGCGTCCTTTGTGTGTTATATAGGGTTTTGGATCTAGTTGAAGTGACGCTCATCAGTCCTTCCCATGGGTTTTTATTCGTGGTGTCTTCGTATTCTGATGACATAAACAGTTGATTTGGTTTCCATATAAAATTTTCTAAGATTTGGCTCTAATTCTTTAAAGAAAACAAATTCTGCAAATATTAAAATACCACCATGCTTCTCATCCTAATTATACCAGTCAGCTTTGTGAATTCTTCTGTGGCATAGTTTTTAAATGTTTAATAGCACTTAAGTATATTCTCCTTCAATGTTTAAAATTGAAAGAAGGCTAAATATTATCCCAAGTATTAAGTTGAGTAACAAAACACAATTTTCCAAACTGAAAATATGTTCCTGTTCCCCAGTAGTTTCATTGAAAATAACAGTTTGCAGGGTCAGACTTAGCTGTTTTCCACCTGCACTCTCTGTAAATGTGTTGGTTGCCCCCTGCCTGCCTTCCTGGCTTCTACAGTCTGTGTAAGGGTGTATCAGCCTGCAGACAGCAGTCAAGACATAGTTGACAGGCATGTAATGTAGTACTTGCAGTTGAGCCTGCACATGGGACCACATACCACATATGTGATGTGCATCTTAAACTTGTTTCAAATACTGATTCTGACATACTAACATCTTGACTGCACAACAGGGTTCCTTCATATTATTTCTTTAGGCTTGTGCCTATAGTTTCTGTTTCCCAAACAGAATTTTGTGATTAAAAATAGAATGTGATAATTTTGCCTAAGGACTCACAAGAACATTGTTGTATGTTAATTTCCCCCTTTTAATCAGGTGACTTCTGGTTACAAAGCCAAGACGATTGTTACTGCACTGCCAGGGTCATTTCTAGATCCTCTGTTGTCGCCATCCCTCATGGAAGACTATGAGCTGAGGCAGTTAGTATTGGAAGTAATGCACAACCTAATGGATCGGCATGACAATAGAGCAAAGCTCCGCGGCATCAGGTGACTCACCAGACTGGGAGGGAGGGCTTCAGGAGAGCTTTTAGTGTTCTCAGTTGGTGTGTTGAAATCTGTGTGTTGGAGAGAGGCTGGGGGATATATTTAGTTGGTGTCAAATGATTTATTAATTCGTTTTAGAGTGTCATTCCCTGTGCTCTGCAGAGGGCTAATATGGTGATGACTATGCACATGGATTAAAAACTGATTTTATTTTACTTTTGTTTTAAGCCTACAAATGGCACTATGAAGGAAATGATATAACTCTTTTAAGCATGATCATCCAGTAATATCATTTCATATAAACATTTAAAATGTTTGTAGATGTGTCACCATTCAAACTTCTTAGTTCAAATACAGTTCTCCACCAAATACAGCGTATCAGAGCCAATGTGCTGTTCATTAAAAATGATTGATTATATTGTTTGTAGGATAATACCAGATGTGGCTGACTTGAAGATAAAAAGAGAGAAAATTTGTCGACAAGATACGAGCTTCATGAAAAAGGTGAGGGCACTATGTGAAGTGTAACTGAGCACTTTGGATTATCAGGTGGGTTTGTACTGGACTGTGGCCTTAACTGAAGCCATAGCAGTGGAGGAGAAGCCCTCTCCCCGCCATCCCCAGCCCCACACTCCCACCACACTTCTTCACCTGTCAGAAGTGCGCATGCTAGTTTAGGAAAACTTGACTGGTTAGTGTGAATGCAAGCCCATGCGCATTGCTAGTTTACTTATTTTAAAGTGATCCACAGTATAACAGAAATACCCCTTGTATCCCCTTTTTCTAAGTCCATACTCTTCCTTAGAGAGAACCTTAGAGGGATATTACTATCTTGTTTGTCAGTTTTTGTATGTTGAATGAAAAGAATCATAAGTTATATGTTCTTTTATATTTAATTTTTTTTCAATTTAGTTTTGTTTTGGTGAAATTCATCTTAAGTGTTTTGGTGACACCGTACATACTATAATATATGTGGTATAAGATAATCCAGATTATGCATTTGTTGGCTGATATTTGGGTTTGTTCCTCTTAGGATACCATAAGGAATTCTGCTGCAACTACTCTCGCTCGTGCATCCTGTTGTACAGTTCCGTTTCTCCATGGCGTCCCATATTGGGGATTCCTGAGTAATAGTTTTAAATGATGCAGAGACACTAGAGAACACCAATTTGCTTTGTGCAGTCATTGCTCTTATGTGTACTACACTGTTAACATACAAAATTACCTTTTCTGTATCTTTCAGAATGGGCAACAGCTATATAGGCACATATATCTGGGCTGCAAAGAGGAGGACAATGTTCAGAAAAACTATGAGCTTCTTTATACATCTCTGGCGCTGATAACTATTGAGCTTGCCAATGAAGAAGTGGTTATTGACCTCATTCGATTGGCCATTGCTTTACAGGTATGCTTTTATAACATTCCACTGAAGAAAATTCTTTTTAGTGAAGTAAATATCACTTATAGAAAGGTATGATTATTTAACAACCTGATTTTTGATTAGCAAGGTTTTTGGTTCTAGATTCAATTACAGTGAATATAGCTATGTACTAAAGTCATTAAAAACCTTTCAGCACTTGATGAAAAAGATAGTCCTTGTACTTAACTTCCAGTCTACTGGAAAGGATAGTTTTTAATAATTGTTACATATTTGTCATTTTTTAAATTACCTTTTTATTTATTTTATGTATATGAGTGTCCTATCTGCATGTACACCGCATGTCAGAAAAGGACATCAAATCCCATTACAGATGGTTGTGAGCCACCATGTGGGTGCTGGGAATTGAACTCAGGACCTCTGGAAGAGCAGCCAGTACTCTTAACCATTGAACCATCTCTCCAGCCCACCAAGTGGCATTGTTTAGTTGGAGTTGAGTGTTAGATAATAAAGGGGCAACATATAGTGCATGCTCACACTCACCGTGTGTTAATAATGTCAGCTATCTAGACTATCTTCAGTGTCCCAGTGGAATCACAGAGAGGATGATGCAGTGTAAGAACTTGATCTTTCAAATGTGTTTATTTTCTACTTAAGGACAGCGCAATTATCAATGAAGATAACTTGCCAATGTTTCATCGTTGTGGGATCATGGCACTGGTTGCAGCTTATCTCAACTTTGTGAGTCAGATGATAGCCGTTCCAGCATTTTGCCAGCATGTTAGCAAGGTGAGAGATTTAGAAAAGTTCTTAAACCTGGTTTTGTATAAAAACAGCTAATTTCTGAGTAGTTAAATAGGTGGACAGACAGACAGATGGATGGACGGATACATGGATGGATACATACATACATGGATGGATAGATGGATGGATTCTGTGAAAATATGAGGTTCTAAATCAAAAGTACGGTTAACATTGTCATGTTTGGGTTGTTACAGTTTTTTTTTTCAATTTTTTTATTAGATATTTTCTTCATTTACATTTCAAATGCTACCCTGAAAGTCCCCTATGCCCTCCCCCCACCCTGTTCCCCTACCCACCTCCCCAATATATATATAATATACAGGGGGCCTCTCTTCCCAATGATGGCCGATCAGGCCATCTTCTGCTGCATATGCAGCTAGAGACACGAGCTCTGGGGGTACTGGTTAGTTCATGTTGTTGTTCCACCTATAGGGTTGCAGACTCCTTCAACTCCTTGGGTACTTTCTCTAGCTCCTCCATTGGGGGCCCTGTGTTCCATCCCAATAGATGACTATGAGCATCCACTTCTGTATTTGCCAGGCACTGGCATAGCCTAACAAGAGACAGCTATATCAGGGTCCTGTCAGCAAAATCTTGCTGGCATATGGAATAGTGTCTGGTTTTGGTGGCTGATTATGGGATGGATCCCCGGGTAGGGCAGTCTATGGATGGTCCATCCTTTCGTCTCAGTTCCAAACTTTGTCTCTGTAACTCCCTCCATGGGTATTTTGTTCCCTGTTCTAAGGAGGAATGAAGTATCCACAGGTTGGTTTTCCTTCTTGAGTTTCTTGTGTTTTGCAAATTGTATCTTGGGTATTCTAAGTTTCTGGGCTAATATCCACTTATCAGTGAGTGCATATCAAGTGAGTTCTTTTGTGATTGGGTTACCTCACTCAGGATGATATCCTCCAGATACATCCATTTGCCTAAGAATTTCATAAATTCATTGTTTTTAATTGCTGAGTAGTATTCCATTGTGTAAATGTACCACATTTCTCAGTTGAGGGACATCTGGGTTTTTTACAGTTTCTGGCTATTATAAATAAGGCTGCTATGAACATAATGGAACATGTGTTCTTATTACCAGTTGGTACAGTTTTTAAAGTTTTTAAAGTTGTTGTTGTATAGAATATTTTCCTCTTTCCCATTGAGCCATTGTGAATCTTGACATCTTCAGTTCTATTTCTTTGTTGAGGTAGAGCTAGAGTTGAATGATTACTATGCCTCTTTGAATTTTATCATCTTTCAGCAGCGTTTAACTTTCTTCAGTGGTCATTCCAGTTACTGACATGATTTTATATCTGTTTCAGAGTCCTTAACTTAGTGTAACAGGAACATGCCACCACTGAAAGCCTTGGTCGAAGAACCTTGTTTTTTAAGAGAACTTGTAGCACATTTTCCTAAATGTAGGTTTTTGGTGCGTTCTAACAGTTCATTCACTTAGAACTCATTTGAGGCCTGGGTATTGTTAAAGTAATCAGACCCTTTAGGGAGCCACCCTTCCCAGGACTCTGAGCTGTGAGCAACTACTGAGCACAGGGAAAAAGAGCTCTTGAAGAGGTTTCTAAAATAAGTCTGTATTATTTTGCCACATGCTCTGTTTCTTCATAGTATGTTTAAGTAAATGTAACACATTGTTTTTCACTTCATATATTTTATTATCAATCTTTTGATAGCAGATGATTCTTTAGTATTATCTGAAAGCAAAATGAACTTAGTTTGAATTCAGAGGTAGTCTTGTGCTAAAAGGTATTTTTTCCAGGTTTGTTTTTCGTTATTCTGTAAATGTTCACTGCAATGTCCTAAGAAGTGAGATATTTTAATTTTGCTCTGTGTTTGCTTGTTTTCAGGTTATTGAAACTCGAACTATGGAAGCCCCTTATTTTCTACCAGAGCATATTTTCCGAGATAAATGCATGTATGTGAATTCTTTATATATGAAGGAATATAGAGAGAGAATATATAAACTGGTCTGTTTATAATGATTACAAGGGAGTAACTATTGTTCTAGGTTCATTATTATCCTGATTGTCTCATTTCTGTCACTTAATCCATATAACCTTTGCCTTACATTACAAAATACCTACACTCTATAGATGTAGATATACACATAGTCCTGAAAATACCAACTTTATCCTACTTTGTAAAATGTAGTAATATATTTCTTAATTATAGCATTGTTTTGGTGTGTGTGCTCATGTAAATGAACACTTCTGTTCAATTTTCTTCTTGAAGATTTTTCAATAACGTAACAACACGTACAACTTATAAGACAGAAGTAAAAGCAAATTCATGTTATACATCCTTCCTTGTGTTACACAGGGAGAAAGTTGCACCTTAATAACACTTGATAACACTTTGGGCTCTAAGAGCAGAGGCTCAGTACTGGAAGCCCTCGCATAGGCTAACACCCCAGTGGGAAGAGAGCACGGGGCCTCCTGTGCCTACACTTGGGCTTCCTGTCCTCCAGGGCTCTGGCCTCTGCATTCGCTCAGCTCCGTTTTCACTCTTTCACCTCTACATTTTACTTAGTGTGAAAAATAAAACCTAGGCTTAGTGTGGTACATCCTTTAATGTTCAGTGATGTTCAGACATTAGCAGAGTGACAAGGCTCGGTTGACTAGTGACGCATGACTGAAAGAAGAGTCCTAACAACAGGGATTTACTCACTTAAAACACGTACGTTTTCTCTAATTTCCAGGTAACTTCTACTTTCACCTTTCAATGTAGAAATCCTTGCTGTCTTACCTAATCTTGTTCAGAAATCAATATTGAATAATTGTTGTTTTGATCAACTTGACAGGCTTCCAAAATCTTTAGAGAAACATGACAAAAGTTTATATTTTTTGACCAACAAGATTGCGGAGTCCCTGGGTGGAAGCGGGTACAGCGTGGACAGGCTGTCAGTTCCTTACGTGCCACAGGTGACAGGTATGTCTCGTGAACCTCCTGCATGCAGTGAGGAGGCAGTGACAATTCCACAGGTGTATTACTCTCTCACAATTTGGTTCTTAAAGACTCCTTTTTATTTTATGTGTATAAGTGCTGCCTGCATGTGTGTTTGTGCACCATGTGTATACAGTGTTTGAGGTGGCCAGAGAGAGCTTTGGAACCTCTGGAACTGGACTTACATATGGGTGTGAACCACCATGTGGATGCTGGGAACTGAGCTCAGGTCCTCTGCAGGAGCACTCAGTGCCTTTAACCACTGAGCCATCTCTCTAGCCTCCCTGGGTTTTGTTTTTACTATTTTGTTTTTTAATACATGCACGTGCACCTCTGTCTCTCTCTCTCTGTCTCTCTCTCTCTCTCTCTGTCTCTCTCTCTCTGTGTGTGTGTGTGTGTGTGTGTGTGTGTGTGTGTGTGTGTGTTTGGTTTAGTTTTGTTTCTTCTTCAAAGCTATTTTTAAATGTTTTCAGTTTTTAAGTACTGCATTAGAAACTTTTTTGTAAATCTCTAAAGATGTAGATAGGATCTTACCATAGATAAATCAAGTGTTTGGTTTTACTGTTATTTTTTAATCTATCATTGGTTCATTTGTAAGTTTAATATGTTAATATTTCTTAAATAAGCAAGATGAAATATTTTTTAAACAACCCAGTTTCACATTTGTCATTTAAAAGACAAAATAGCAAAAAATAAAACCATAGTTTATTATGTTATTTAAGTTTTTCTCTTTCTTTCTTTCTTTCTTTCTTTCTTTCTTTCTTTCTTTCTTTCTTTCTTTCTTTCTTTCTTTCTTTCTTTCTTTCTTTCTTTCTTTCTTTCTNTTTCTTTCTTTCTTTCTTTCTTTCTTTCTTTCTTTCTTTCTTTCTTTCTTTCTTTCTTTCTTTCTTTCTTTCTTTCTTTCTTTCTAAAGCATTTAAAAGATTAAATAATTTTACTTTGGATTTAGCTGTCTTTTCTTCAGGCCCAAAGCCTCATAAACCCAAGCAGAAATACAAAGGTAACTAGCTATAGCTCCCCCTGGTGTCGCCTGCCCTTCCTGTAGGGGAAGCACTCCCTGGATGCTGTGTTTAGAAAATGGAGCCTTGCACTGTGTATTTAGGTGCCTGTCGTTAGCTGTAATTCTGCTCTGTCCTTATCCCGTAGAGTACTTTACCATCTTTCCTTCCCCTGTTCCCTTAACTGCAGTTCATAGAAATTGTACTTATTCTCACATGTAACCTTGCTTCTTTTATTTCCTTCTCCTTCAGAAGAAGCTACATTCTCTTTCACGGTGCCTCCTTATCATGGCTTAGGAGGACTCTGAATATCTCAGGGTATCATTAGTTACATGGCTGGGTAGAAATCCCAAAGTATAAATAGACATTTTCCATTTATAAAATTGATGTTTAAAATTGCCTAGTGTGTGGACCTTGTATCATATAGGAGTCTTAAGAGTGATTTTTTTTTTTTATGGCATACCCAGTTTTACTCAGTTACTACTTTTTTTTCCCCTATGTAGCAGTTGTCTACTATTGACTTTAAAAATTATGAGCAGTTAACAACAATAAGGCAATAGTAAAAGCAACATGTATTTAGTGTGTAGGATAGCTTGCACCACCCACCACCATCGTCTTACTAGCTCTATTTATCATATCCTGTGCCTGGCTTCGATAGCAGCACTGTGTTCATACTCCTACTTAATCCCTATAGTAGCTTAGTGAACAAAGTAGCATTAGCTCCCTCCCGCACTAGGATGCCGGGGTTGGAAGTAGGTAAACTTAGCTGTCTCTGTGCTCTTTGAAGTGCTTAATAATTTTATTTCCCTAACTTGTTAATGAGATCAAAGATTGGCAGGCATTCAGAATGACCCATGACAGCCATGAGCAGTAGTCACCATCTTTGAGTCTCATGACCATGAGTCCAATCCGTGCACAACTCTAGGACTGACAGCAAGATCAGTGGTGGAACATTTGACTGCAAAATGATCCAAATTGCAGTTTTGATCCCCATTTCTTGGGAGAACAAAAATACTAAGGTATTAGCAGAAGGTCAGGCATGGTGGCATATGCTAATAATCCCTTCAGCACCCCGAAGGCTGAGGTAGCAGGATTGCTGCTACTTTGCTGAGCTTCTTAACTGAGTAGGCTTACTGTATGTCAGACATTGACGAAGATGGTAATGGAAGGATGTTAAGGTTGATTACTATCTTGAGAGATTACAACCTCATGGAGAAGCCAGATGAACAACTCTGTAGTTCTGGAGAAATAACGATGATCTGCCTGACACTGCTGAACCACTAGTATCTGAGCACGTATTGGCTGGCCCTGCATTGTTTCTCAGTCAAGCTAGTGTGTACATCAGTGTGTACTGTATCACTGTATGACGACTAGACAAGGCTCTATCTACAATAGCTAGTCGTAACTGCCCCATAATATAATTAGTGCATAGCTCTATGCAAACAGAACCTAAAGCAAGAAAGGTAGGTAGAGGTTCTGATTTTCATAGCCAGGTTACAATATTTCCTTCATAAGTGTGGTTTCTCCTAAACCCCAAAACACAGGTAGTTGAATGACTTTGATAATATTACTCTAGCTGTATAGGACAGAAGTTTGATACATTGTATAATTTGATTTTAACATGACAACCAATGGGGCAATTATAGTAGTTCTTAAAGGGGATAATAAGGATGTGGAGTGAAATCACAGTGCATGCTTAATGGATTCCAAAGGAAATGTTGCTAAATGCTAAAGTAACTCTGTGCTTACTTATTCTAAACAAAGGCTTCTCTAGAGGTACTGGTTATAAAGGAGTGTCTGGACATTGCTCTTATTAGTTAATTTGGCAGTCAGAACCTATTAGGAGCAGCTTTTTCTGTGTCTCTCTCTTTCTCATACAGACATCATAATTTATGTATATGCAGTGACACAAATCTCAGGAAGCAGTGCATTAATCAGTGGGCTGTACAGTTATGTTTATATGTCATAGCTAGGATGGAAGACATTTACTTCAGAAAAAGTTCCTCTAGCAGGAGAATGGAAGAAGACATGCATTAGGTTATTCTTAGTAAAAGTCTAGGTAAGACAGATGAAGATTGCTTTAATGTAGGCAGTCTTGAATGAGAACAATATAGAGATAAAGATGACTTGTTAGGCACAGATTTGGGATGAGGACTTTCCAAACAGAATTGATGAATTAGAAGTTGGAGATGTTAAGTTGGCAGTTAGTGGAGATGGTGTTGAGTGCTGGTCAGCCTGAAGGGTATCTGTAGAGTGCCTCTCAGGTGCCTGTTACAGCCAGAGTGTTATTGTCCAGATAGATCCCTTCTAGCAATGAGAGTAGGACAGGACCCAAATGCTCTGTTATCACGTGTATAAATGGTCATCCATAACACAGAGGAAACATGATGAACTATGCTTTCCAGATGCCTCTCTCTCCTGTAGTTCTGACTGAGAGAAGGTATCGGAAACTACTTGTGTGGTTCTGAAAGTCAGAGATATGGAACTATATCCTTTAGGACTGAGGCATATGGAGGGCAGGCAGCTCACTTAGCATTTCTTGCGGATGCGCATGTGCCTTAGAGTGCCTGGCAGCTGTCTTGAGCCATTCCAGCAAGGGTCAAATAAGCCTCTGGTTCTGTGGATTGGGATGCACAATGGACTTTCCTTTTTCCTTATAGAACCAGGTTATTAGCTGTTCTTGTATCCTGTCCTTTCCTATTACAATGCTTGAAAGAAACATGCAGAAAACCCATAGTTATGTGGAAAAACTCAACTCTGTATAATCATAAAAAAGAAAAAAGAACAGGACAAGATGATATCTTATTACTCTTAGGTTTGCTGTTACCACAGAAGTAAAAGATGCAAGTATCAAGAGTATCCATAACGAAACCTTCCACATTGACGGCTCTCATGATCAGTGATACTGTAAATTATTATCGCTACATTGGAAAATAGGATTGAGGGTTTTTTTTCCCAGAAAACTGAAAACATAACTATCATATGGTCAGCAATCCCACTTATGAGCACGCTCAGAGCAGTTGAAATCAGTGTTTGAGCTGTCTGCACACTGTCTCGTGTAACACTCACTACTCACAAAAGCCAACATGCAGAAAAAGCTGAGGCAGTCTGACAGCGATGTCCATATACAGTGCCAGTACTATTCAGAAAAATAGTCAGTTCTCACATATGTATCAACAAGGTGAATCTAGAGGACATTGGGCTGGAGGCATGACAAATACCAAAATACCATATGACTACCTGCAGTCACACAGGAAGACTTACTATCCAATGTTTTATTACACACCATGGTGATCATTGGTAGTTATTGTGTATATTTCAGATTAGCTAAAAGAGGAACTAAGGCTGGCAAGATGGCTCAGCAGGTAATTATTCTTGATGCCAAGCCTGATGACCTGTGTATGAGTCCTACAACCTACACGGTAGGACAGAACTGGTTCCCCTTCATTTTGCTGTGACCTCCATATGTGGACCAGCGTATAGGTGTTGTATATGTGGATGGGCGTGTGCATACAGACACAGACACCAACACAGACACACACAAAAAATACAAAATACAAAAATACAAAACAAGTTTAAAATCAATTGGAAGATTTTAAATGTTCTTACTGTAAGGAAATGGTTATGGTAGAGGTGGGTGTTGCTGATCAGCCTTTGTACATTCTCTGTAGTCCAACATTGTACTGCACCCTAGGAATAATAAAAGCAATTACTTACAATCTAAATACAGTATCTTCAAAATTGAGAATGCACTGCTTTAATATTTGGAAAGAACAACTCTACCCTCCTCTGCCACACTCACTTTGTACATTTCCTTGTAATCTAAACTAGTTATCTGACTAAAGCGCAGCATTGCTTACTAAGGAATGATAGAAGAAAATAATTTTCGTTTCAGATGAAGATCGCCTTTCTAGAAGAAAAAGTATCGTGGATACTGTATCTATTCAGGTGGATATTTTATCCAACAGCGTGCCTTCTGATGATGTGGTAAGTTGCTAGAAGGTTTGGTGGAGAACTGTCTTAAGGTAGTCATTATTTAAAAGAAAGTTTGCCCTTCACACCTATAAGTGGGAGAAACTACGAATCTAAATTATCCCCAAGTCAACTGAATTGTTAGATGAAAATGTAGTTTAATTTTTGTGAAGCCATTTAAACTGTCCATCAAGTGGCGTAAAGTTAATATATATTATTGGACTTTTGCATTAGCGTTTTATAGGACAGAAAGAGCTATGAAACAGAACCAGGTTCTCTGTTTTGTTTTGTTATACTTTAATTATGATATGTTATGTGTGCCCTCTTAAGCTCTCCAAGTCCTGCTTATTTTTTTTTTAATTTCTGAAATATAAAATACAAAAGCAGATGGAACTGTACACCACTCAGGAGGCCATATTCCCACTTCAGAAGTTCACCTGTAAGGAAGAACTGTTTTTCATTTTCGATATTAGCTATTACGAGTGTGACTTAAACCATTTCAGTGCACTGCTGTTTACGCCCTGGGAGCTTGCACTGCCTTCCACTTGTGCTTTCCTCCTGTTTCAGCAGAGCACAGACAAGCACGCTGCTGCTGAGGTAGAGAAAGGAGAACTCAGGACTCACACCTTGCTAGCCAACTGAAAGGGACAAAGTGCTAGCTCTCAGCTCAGCCTCCTCTTCCTGACATATACATTGTTTTTCTTCCTAGCTACTTCATTGTTTCTCATTGATACAGTATAAATAATTAAAGGATTATCCAAACAAGAACCCAGGGAACTGAGTTACCTGAATTCATACCCTTCTCACTCCCTTAGCTTTAAACTCCTTTTTTTTTTAATTAGATATTTTCTTTATTTACATTTCAAATGCTGTCCCGAAAGTTCCCTATATCTTCTCCCCCCTAGACGCCCCCCCTCCCCGGCCCTGCTCCCCTACCCACCCACTCCCACT
>NC_034606.1:31351090-31352167 GCF_900095145.1 Mus pahari
ATTTACTTTGATGTTGGCTATTGGTTTGCTGTAGATTACTTTTATTATGTTTAGATTGGGGCCTTGAATTCCCAATCTTTCCAAGACTTTTATCATGAAGGGGTGTTGGATTTTGTCAAATGCTTTCTCAGCATCTAATGAGATGATCATGTGGGTTTCGTCTTTGACTTTGTTTACGTAGTGTATTACATTGGTAGATTTCCATATATTAAACCATCCCTGCATCCCTCGTATGAAGACTACTTGGTCATGATGGATGATCATTTTGATGTGTTCTTGTATCTGGTCTGCAAGGATTTTATTGAATATTTTGGCATCGATATTCATAAGGGAAATTGGTCTGAAGTTCTCTTTGTTGAATCTTTGTGTGGATTAGGTATCAGAGTAATTGTGGCTTCATAGAATTAATTGGGTAGAGAACCTTCTGTTTCTATTTTGTGGAATACTTTGAGGAGAGTTGGAATTAGGTCTTCTTTGAAAGTCTGATAGAACTCTACACTAAACCTATCTGGTCCTGGGCTTTTTTTGTTTGGGAGACTATTGATGACTGCTTCTATTTCTTTAGAGGAAATGCGACTGTTTAGGTTATTAATCTGATCCTGATTTAACTTTGGTACCTGGTATCTATCTAGGAATTTGTCCATTTCATCCAGGTTTTCCAGTTTTGTTGTCCACGATCTTCTGGCTTTCATAATCTCTGGTGAGAAGTATGGAGTAATTTTAATAGACGTGCCTTAAATGTTACTTGGCCCTTTTCCCTTGCTGCTTTTAATATTCTATCTTTATGTAGTACATTTGTTGTTCTGATTATTATGTGTTGGGGAGAATTTTTCTGGTCCAGTCTATTTGGAGTTCTGTAGGCTTCTTGTATGTTCATGAGCATCTCTTTCTTTAGGTTCGGGAAGTTCGCTTCTATAATTTTGTTGAAGATATTTGCTGGCCCTTTAAGTTGAAAATCTTCATTCTCATCTATTCCTCTTATCTGAAGGTTTGGTCTTCTTATTGTGTCCTGGATTTCCTGGATGTTTTGAGTTAGGATCTTTTTGCATTTTGCATTTTCTTTGATTGTTGTGCCCA
>NC_034606.1:31352897-31360708 GCF_900095145.1 Mus pahari
ATTTCTGGAGCCCGAAACAGGGTCTGTTCCAGAAGGTAGGTTGCTTCTGTCTGTCCCAAAGCTGTGTAGCTTCTGTGGTCCACACTCTCACCAGTGCAGACTGGAGCCTAGGCGAACAGGAGCAAAGATGGCTCCCCAACCAGCTCAGGCAGTGAGAACCCTCCCGGGCGGACACCTCTCCTCTGGCGGGAAAGGTGCTGGATGTCTGGAGCCAGAAATGGAGTCTGTCCCAGCCGCTGTGTTGCCTCTGCAGGCCGCCCTTTCCCCAGCAATGCACCGGAGCAAAGATGGCTCTCCTACAAGCTCAGGCCTTTAGACCCCTCCCGGGCGGATACCCCTCAGCTTTAAATTCTTATCAGTTCATTTGTCATTACTTAGTGCTCAGAAAACAAACAGCTTAGCTCTTCTTTGCTATTCAACTCTCCATTATACAGAATTTTTTTATCCTATCACTTATTAGTAGAGTTAAAGAGCATTGAAGTGGGCTTAGGAGAAAGCTTGCTTGGTAAAGTGCTTATGCAAGTCCCCAGCATCCACATAAGAAGCAAGGTGCTGACATGTGGAGACAGGCAGATCCTAGAGGCCCATGGCCAGCCAGTCTAGCCCAAATGTCCAGCTTCAAATTCAGGGGGGAGACATTGTCTCAAAAAAGCCAAGTGGAGCATAGGAGATGGTAGAGTGAATAAAGCACTGCCAGGTATCCATGAAGACCAGAGTTGGGGGTCTCTGGTGTCTCAGAAATGCTAGCAGATGTGGCAACCACCTGTCCTTTCAGCATTCAGACTGTAAAGACAGGATTGCTATGCCAAGCTAGCTAACTGGAATTGACGAATCAGGGTTTATCAAGAGACCCTATCACAGTATATAAGGTGGAGAGTGATCAAGGAAGATATTAGACATCAATTTTGGGGCTTCCAGACCTGCACACAAGTGACCTCTAAACACATGTGGTATTTTGTGTATATATGTGCACACACTAGTATGCAGGAAAAACAGGGTAATGCTACTCTGATGGAAACCTGATGGGTGCAGTGAGGGAATGAAGAAAGAATAGAGAATTTGGGCTGGAGAGATGGCTCAGTGGTTAAGAGCACTGACTGCTCTGCCAGAGGTCCTTAGTTCAATTCCCAGCAACCACATGGTGGCTCACAGCCATCTGTAATGGGATCAGATGCCCTCTTCTATTGCGTGCAGTGTACTCATATAAATAAAAAATAAATAAATCTTAAAAAAGAATAGATGATGTACAGAGAAGACAAACTAGTGCCGGTGGGAGGTCTTTATCGGAGAAGACATCCTCGCATCAACTTTGGCCTCAGCATGCTTGTACTCTCCGCCGGTGCGCACACATATATGAGGCCAAATTATCCTGCTCAGATCTACCTCTTTCTTCAAAGCCACTGTAACGTGTACAATTCTGTTAGTAAAGAAGAATCTTGCTAGCTCTTAATGAGTTGTGAGTCTTTTCAGTGAAGAAATTTACTCAGAGCCTTGGCTTCTAGGCTTAATTTTAATCAGGGACACAGAATATTTTAATGGTTGGGCTTTTATTTTTTGTTTTGCTTACTTTTTTGTTTGTTTGTTTGTTTGGCACTTGAGACTGTTGTAAAGAATCAGTCTGTTCTGATAAATTGAAAAATATTTACGTGAAGACATAGGGGGAAGATTCTCTGGATTTTACATTAAAAGTTTATTAATACATTAACTTTTCAAAGACAGTGTGCTGTAAGCCCTCCGTTGTATACATCAAACCCTGGGTGTCTGATAAGCACAATTTAGTGTCGCATTTACTTAAGCACATTTGGGTTTCAGACTCACTGGGATTTGCTTTTATATATTAGTATTATATTATATTATATTAGTAATGGTCATTCGAATGCCAAGAGACATCACAGGATTTCTTTGTAGCCAAAAATAAGTATCTTCTAGTGTGAACAGGAGAACTATCAGTTAGCTATTTCCAGTTACTGATAAATATTTATTTCTGTATTGGTCAGTAAAAGTTAATGTAACAAGAAAACTAGCCTAACTTTTCCTATGTTCTTTGTCCTGTACTATATATATAGTCTGTCTGTTTGTTTGCTTGCTTGCTTTTTATTCTGAAGTGATTTAGCCCAGTTTAAGAAGAGTGAGTTTTGTTTTTTTTTTTTTTTTTCATTAAAATGCTAGTGCTAGATTGCTTCTGGTACAAATGATTAGCCAGAGCCTAATCTTGTATATCTGCTCCAAATGTCTAGAATGCAACTGAAGATTCCAAAGTTTAATCTGACTTCAACACTAACTGTGGCCCTCAGTAGCAAAGCTGAGGTAGTGGGACTCTTGCTGCTGCCTGACTTCCGGCTAAAGCCTTTGTTAAGAGACGCTAAGGTGCAGAACATGAAGTCTTGCTTTCCTTAGTCTTGCTGCCTTAGACTTAGCAAAAGACGCTCATGAGCTAAAATTAGGGATGACCGAAGTGCCAGGCAAGTACTCATGTATCATATCATTGCTTAACTTTTATTCAGAGATTCTATAGTGATGATTTATTACTCACTGTGAAATGTTTGGTGCCTCATAAAGTACCACTTTCCATTTTTTTCAACCTCAAAAGTACTAACTTTTAGAAGTCATAAAACATTAAACTTTATAGTTTTGTACATATTTCAAAGCAAGAAATATTTGAGATTCCGAACTAAAGGGTATTCATAGGAAATAAAAAAATAAAAAAAAAAAACAAAAAACTGATGGGTGACCTCAGAAAACCCAGAATGTGGTTGTTTTAAGGCAAATACTTCTCAGTATAGTTCTTGAAAGCTTCATTTTTTAAAAAAATGTGTGTGAATGTTTCACTTGCATATGTGAGGCCAGGAGAGGCTGCTGAGTCCACTGGAACGGGAGTTAAGGACAGATGTGAGCCGCTGTGTGGGTGCTGGGAACCAAACTGATCCTCTGCAAGAGCAGCAAAGAGCAGCAGATGCTCTTAACTAATGATCCATCTCTGCAGACCATTCTTAGAACCATTTAAATCTTAGGTTATTTTATGTTTGATTTGTACACCAGCTATAGTACTAAAATTATAAAGGTTCTTTAATGATTAGTTCTTATTTACCATCCAGCTAACAGTCTATTTGTAATCTCGGCCTTGATTACTTCAAAGGGTCTCCTTACCAAGCACAGGTCAGTCAGTGGGTGTCTGTGAGCCTTTATACACTGGCGGCTGTACCTCATCCAGAGGTGAGGAGGAGGTGCTGCCTCGTATACTCTTCTGTGTCCAATCAGGGATCCACTGCAGTAGGCCATTTCTATGGCTAGCGAAGAAGTGCAGAGCATTTGCTGTTTGAAATAGCTCAAGTCAAGCCAATCAAAAGAAGGAAAAAATTAATTGTCAAAATGTGTAGATGACTTGTACTTTGGTAAGAATATTAAGTATATCCCCTTTTCTTGACTCTGCTCTGCTTACACTCCGTCTAGGTTAGCAACACTGAGGAGATCACCTTTGAAGCCCTGAAGAAAGCAATTGGTGAGCTGGGGAGCACTGTTCCCTCTCCTAAACTCATCTCTGCTTTGGTGGGTTTTAGATGTCACAACATGAAAAGAAAAAGGGAAAATACTGTTGGTTTCTATAAATTAGATCATTTATTTAAATGCATTGCTTAAGCTTTTAAATTGTCTGATATATATCTACACAAACAGTGTTATATACAAGGTAGACATTTCTTGACTGTCTAACAGACTTTGTCTAAACCATTATGGCCTTAAGATTTTTTTTTTTTAAACCCTTACATTGTAAGGGGAATTTTGCATATTGGCTGTAAATGACCCAGCTGTATTTTAGTTCTCTATTTATTGGGATCAAAAAGCAGTTTAACAAATACTTAACAACTCATATGTTCAGGGCAGAATAGTTCTGCATAAAAGAGTTAATTCAAAAAGCCCTAGTAGCCCTTTGATTTGTGGTAGGTTACTGTTTTCTCTTGTATATGTCAGTATATATGTGTGTGCGTGAGTGTTTGTAGGTTTGTGTATGTGTATATCCTATCTGTGTGTGCCTAGTATATTTGTATATGTATGTGTTTGGTAAGAGATGCAGGAATTGCCTGAAAGTAGGCATTGTGCTGTGGAACTTTAACTCTTTCTTAGATTTAACTTTTTCCCCCAAATATTTGTGTTGTCTAATATTAAGTGAAACATTTAAGGAATGTTACCCATTTTGTTTTTTCTTGAATAAAAGTAGCCCTTTAATCACTCTTATTTGGGGGTTTATAGATCATTGGCTGTCATGGTCTTTGGTGGGATTTTATGACACTCTTTAACTGGTCCTTATATAGATACCAATGGAATGGAAGAACAGGAAAAGGAAAAGAGACGTCTTGTGATAGAGAAGTTCCAGAAAGCACCATTTGAAGAAATAGCAGCACAGTGTGAATCCAAAGTGAGTGAATCTGTGAGAAATGGCTCTTTGGAGCTCTTCCTGGTCACTGGGTGGCAGGACCCCAGCTTTCGACATATCCCGCACATCCAGCCTCTGAAGGCGGAGGGGTGAAAGCTAAAGAATGTATTCCTGTGATGAGGCTAATGAAAATGGCAGATCCTAAGCTGAGTGTTAATGGCTGTCGTTGCTTTGATGCTCCATTCTGTTGTTTCCAATGGTTTTCAGTGATTTGCTATGGGTATTCTGTTGTATATATTGCAGCTTGTGGCTGTAGAACTTGATGGTGTAGGGATGGGGAAAAGAACAACATTTAATTCCAGAAGATATTGCAGATTAAAGCATTAAAGCAGTTTGTATGTCAGCTTCATAGTTACAGTTATATCTTGTCTACTGGGTGTCTGGAAAACAGTACATTTGTTAACATTTTTTTTTCCTTTGCAGGCAAATTTGCTTCATGATAGACTTGCTCAAATATTGGAGCTCACCATACGGTAAGGGGTTAGCATAACAGTAACAGCACAGACTATTGGAAGGTTTGCATGGCTGTATGTGTTTCCTAACTGCCTTGCACTAACTTTAAACAAGATCCAACCGGCAGCCCTTTGTCTCTGTTTACAGGGAGAGACTGAGCAATTTCTTGTCCACTCATCTGGCATTCCTAGGTTTCTCTTTTAGACTATCCTTTCCTGTGATGGATCTCTAAAAACATCTGAGTGGTTTGGAAGACCCACATCTAATGTTATATTTAACTAGGATGTCATTTATATTTACCCATCCATCTGTAGTTTAATATGCTTTCTTCTGTCCAGAGCAGTAATACTGCTACCAGTGTGGATGGGTCATTTCAATCACTGGTTTTCCTTGAGCTTTTGTATGTCCTTTTAAGTTATTATGAGAATTACACTCTGAAGTTTACAATATCACCACTGTTGGTCACTCTGAGTCTGTCTCTCCTTAAGTAATTCAGCCTGAGAAGGGTAAAGGCTCTCTATGCCCCTGCAGAGGAGGAACTGCCACATGGTCTTAAATTGACATCAATGTGGACATTGGCCTGTGGGTAAGGTAACCCTGCAGAGGACACACATAGAGACTTTGCTTCTGGAATTTTGTTTTTTACATTAGCTAAATCTTTTCTCTTATGACTTAACTAAGTCAGTCAGTCAGTCTGTCTGTCTATCTCATATATATATATATCTTAAGCCTAGGAGAGACTAGTCTACTTGACTTGTTTTTATTCTACTGTTTTCTGCTTTCACATATAAGAGAGTTTTTTTTGTCAACATCACACGTTACATTTCTCACTGTTTTCATGTTGCTAAGGAGAGAGTTGCTCATTTGCACAAGTTCAGAAGGGAAATGACTAAAATATAAAATGTGCTATAGACTTTCTTTTCAGAGAAAAATGCCAAATAAGGAATATTTAAAACTGTCTGTTAGTTAAAATTCCAAATACCTACTGTGAACTTGGCCTTGGGGTGTGCACGTTATTTCAGTTTTTTCTGTTCTCAGCACAGCCTGAACTGCTTCTCAGTTTATAGACAAAGACACCAGAACTAGACAAGTAATGTAACTTGCTGTTGTCGTACTTAGAAATAGACAGTTAGAATCCATAACCTGGGTTCTTCAGTGGACTGGAGATCACTGAGTTAACTTGGGTCACATTTTTGTGGGTTTAAAATGTTAAAGAACAGCATTCTAGTTTTTGTCTTCTTAATACCATGAATTCCTCTGAGCTTTGGCTGAAAACTTGGTGGTAGTTAATATTTAGCAACACTTGGAGTGTCCCAGACGCAGTGCTGGGTGTGCTGTTTGAGTAGCAGCCCATCCATGGCTACCTCTCGGGAAGATGTTCTGGGACAGCCTGTGTGATACACAGAGGCTAAAGGCACAGTGAGTGCACTGCAGGTTTTCAGGCCTGTCTGCACCTTTTCCGTTGATCAGCCAGAGAAGAGAGTCTGTGCTCTACAAGAGTGAAGCAGAACCATGTTATACCCAGCCCATGGCTTGGGGACAGAGGAGAATAAAGGAAAAATACACAGCAGTTGTAAAATGAGCAGCAGCTCCAGCAGCAGCAGCAGCAGCAGCAGCAGCCATGGCAGTCATGGATCCAGGACATGAGACTTGCTCTCACCCTTTTTTCCTGCCCATGTTTACCAGACTCTCACTCTCTTCACGCAATCATAATAATAAACCTTAACATTCTTACTCAAGTATTAAAGCATTTAATTAAGAAAATGCAAATGCAAAAATGATGTTCAAGATTTAAATAGTGTCAGTAGCTTTCGTGGCCCCTGAGGGCACCTGAGGCTTCCTAATATGGCTACCAGCCAGCCACCTCACTGGCACACACACATTCTCACATGCTATCACCAGTAGCTGCCCGATTGCTCTCTGAAGTTTCCTGTTACTTGTTCTTTAATAATAATGAAAATGTTTATGTCCATGCTTAGGTTTACCTGTATACACACAGTATCATAAAGACACCATCTCTATAAAGATTAACCCATTATTTTAGTCCAAGTGTTCAGAGAATGTAGTTATTAATTTATGTTTAAAAGAAAATGCTGAGCCGGGCGTGGTGGCGCACGCCTTTAATCCCAGCACTCGGGAGGCAGAGGCAAGCGAATTTCTGAGTTCAAGGACAGCCTGGTCTACAAAGTGAGTTCCAGGACAGCCAGGGCTACACAGAGAAACCCTATCTCGAAAAACAAAACAAAAAAACAACAAACAAACAAAAAGAGAAAATGCTGAGGGCAGTCTGAAAGAGTCCTTGTGCAAGAGGAGATAGGAGAATACATAGGAGATGGATCAAAGACACCACTTGTGCCAAGGGAAACATGGGAAGTCTAGTTGCTTTCTTTATTACCATCATCATCATCATTAATGTATTTATTTATTTGACTTTTTTCAGACAGTGTGTCTCCCCATAGGGTCAGGCTAATGTTACTCACAGAGAGCCACTTCTACTTTCTGAAGGCTAGTATTAAAAGCATGCACCATAAAGCCTGGCCTTGTGGGATTTTTACAAGGGTGGGTTTGTGTAGAAGTAGGTAGAATATGGAAAATTTGAGAGCTTCCATGTGTGGCCAAGGGTGTGTGTATGTATGCATGCACACATGTACATGTGACACTAATTAAGAGAATTGACTATTAAGTAATAGATTAGTAAAAAATATTTGCATTATATAACAAAAGATTAATTTCCTAAGGTGTATTGTCTGAAAAGGAATACAGTTATCTCTCTCTTTCTCTCTCTCTCTCTCTCTCTCTCTCTCTCTCTCTCTCTCTCTCTCTCTCTCTCTCACAAAAAAATAAAATGGATGCCACAGAGATGTTTATCACTAACAATAGCTCAAAAATTAAAAGCAAAAAAAGGGAAGGAATGCATTCATGTTTACCT
>NC_034606.1:31360719-31410285 GCF_900095145.1 Mus pahari
TCAGCCTGCGGACAGCCGCCAGGCGAACACCCCTCCTGGGCAGGAGAGGCGCAGGACGATCGGGTCCAGCTGCGGGTCCCCTCTCCAGTCCGCCTGCCTCTAGTTCTTAAACCACTATAAATTTCTGGGATACCATGAATCTACTTAGAATCAGAAACTCTTACTCATAAGTCATTAGAACAAGGATAGATGGATAAATGCATGGAGATTGTGTGTGTGTGTGTGTGTGTGTGTGTGTGTGTGTGTGTGTGTGTGTGTGTATTATTTATTATGAAAATGAACCTTTATTTGTCCAGTAGATAAAATATCTTTATATCACAAAATATCACACTACAACAAGTAAGTATGATATGCATTAAGATACATGTTTTATTTGTGAAACAAAGTAGTTCACAACAATGCAGTGTATAATACACACACACACAGAGTCTGTTTTGGACTTAAAACAGCCAGCATTCCTATCCTTTTCCTATACATTGTCATAGCTGGCCCATACCTCCTCTGCCTTGAGCCCTTCAGTTAAGGAACCTTACCTTGCTGTGTCTAGGCAATAGTTGAATACCATACATATACCTTCTGATGCCATCATGTTCTTATTTTACAGCCCTCCTCCCAGTCCATCTGGAACATTGACCGTCACTTCTGGACATGCCCAATACCAGTCCGTCCCTGTCTATGAGATGAAGTTTCCAGATCTGTGTGTATATTGACTGGCTCATGAAGACTACAGCATTTTAAAAGGACGTTAAAACCTGAAAAACAGGGCTAAGACGAGTTTCAGGATTTGCATAGTGCTTACCGGAATGTCCTGAAGTATAATGGGACTTGTCTCTACCTACACTTGTCATGCTGTATTAGAAGCTTAGGGACCCTGATTTAGAGTACTTCTGGAGATAGGCTTATACCACATTAATTTGTTTGAGGTTCCTGTTAGCTTTTAGGATTGAACAGGTATTGCTTTCACATTATGCTCTTGTTAAATAGTATATTTTAAACTTTGCACAAACATGATTTTAAAAAAAATTACTGAAAATGTATGAAGTGTCTGCATAACTACTTAGAAATGGATTGCTTTTATTTTCTTTTTTTTCAAAAGTAAATATATTCCTAATTTTAGGGTTGCAAATTCTCACCTGCTTTCTAAATCCGTGCTTCAGATGGACTGTGCACACATCCCTTCAGTCCTCCATAGTAACGTGTGGCAGGCATTCCTAGGATGTCAGTGATAGGAAATATCTACTGGATAGTATTCCCACCCAGGTTCCCATCTGGAAACTGGCCAGATCATACTGGTCTTGTGATACTGTGTTTTCTGCTTCAAGCAAAGCTCTTGAGCCCCTTAGAGCTCACTCTTGGAGTGGGAAAAAGGTGCAGTGTTTTTCATATATGATGTGTTAGTTTACAGGCTACGCTTTGAAACTATAGTTGTATTTTGCTGTGATTCCATTAATTAAATGAAATATATATTTACTATAGAAAAGAAAGACATTTAAAAGAGCTACCTGTTCACCTGTGTAGAGTCTATGCATTTCAGTTTTTAGCAAATTAATTTACATTTTATATTGTACATTGTTTGAAGTCTTTATTGTACAAAAATTCTCCCAGTGAATCTTTTAATTTGTAAGAGTTGAACCAAAACTTGTATGCATCTCTATGAAGATGAGATACATACTTCAAAACAGTCTGTGTGTTCTTGCTAAGGTGTATGAGTGAGTTGCCTTTCAATAGTGAGACTAGTAAGACTACAAGAGCAGTATGTACTGCACATGCTAGGGACACCAGCATTCTGCAATTAGAAAATTCTCTTTGCACCAATTTGTGGAATCACTGTATAACTCTACCTGTTCAAATTCAGTTTCTTTTTATATAAAACAGTACTCCTATCAAAAATTGTAGCTCAAAAAAATAATTAAGTTTTAGTTTTGTGTTAAAAAAAATGAGATCGAATATAGGATGTTTTATCTGTGTGTTTTTGGTTATTTGGGCACCATTAGTATAAAAAGAAAAAGAAAAAGAAAAAGAAAGGAAGAGAGAATAAAAGAGAGACCAGGCGTGCCCAAAGCTTTGACTATTTACAGCAGAGTAGAACATCTTGAAGAGGGGGTCTATTTGCTATCACCTCTGACAGGACAGCGCAGGCTGCTGATTAAGTGCAGATCCGCCAGACCTTGTTCTCAAGAGGGACAAGGCAGCTGCCACTGGAAGACCACTGCCCTGTGTGAGCTCACACTGTAGCTTCCCTTGCACCAGGGATATGTTGCCAGCGAAGGAAAACCTCATGCACTTTCGGTTCCCTTTTTCTTCTTCATTTTCAAAGAAGGATATTATTTTTTGACTGCATTTAAAATCTTAACAGGGGGACATGCAAAAACAATCATCATCCACTTGGATGTCATTTTATAAATTAACACTGTGTGCTTTTGTATGGAAAAATATATAATTTAATAGTATAAGAAAAGATATATATTCACTTGCATTCATGCAGAACACAAGCTTTGCTGTACAAAATGTTGTGTTTCTTAGTGATTTAAAAAGGCATGCTTTGCATGCAAAGGAAAACCATTGCAGTTAGTCTTTTCTCATACCTGTATCTTGGGTTTTATAAACTGCTGGTTTGAGTTTTATTACTCTTAACCCACAGTACATGTCTGAATATCTTAGGTCCATTAGACTGAACTGGTTTTTTTGACAAGGGTTCCCAAGCAATGGATGTTTGTCTGTCTTGATTCTTCCACATTTGCAGGGATCACATTTGGATGCGTGTGTAAGCTGTGCTGTAGCTAGTTCAGGTACTGAATTTTAGGACTTGCTGGAGTTCATTGCATTGGTCTGTTTTGGCAGGTACGGGATACTACTCAAAGCATTTAGTGTTCTCCTTGCTGTATACAATTGGTTATATTCTTTTATATGACTTCAAGAGGTTAAGTTAAGTGTTCCTCTGTTGCTTGTGGTCCTTATGCGTCTAGCTGCTTACATAGTGTCACTGAATCTTACCTGAACTCTCATACTCTTTCTCTCTCACTTCTCTTTCCTCATCCTGGTCCTCTTGCTTCCCTCCAGCCTCCTTTAGAACTCTATTATCCTTTAGAGTAATACCACCCTTAACCAGCAGTTTAACTCCCTACTCCCTCAAACGGGACTCATTTGTCTTACTAATGCTTATACATGTGTTACTGTAATAAAGTAAGTTTTTTAAATGTAAATTTTTCATTGTGCAATCATATGTAAGCAATAAAACAAAAATAGCATCACCTGTGTATAAGTGCATTTTTATTATAGCATTACGTATGTAGAATTAAGCTTTTGCAAAAATCAGGTTACTCAGGTGGATTCTTTTCCGCATATATGAGAATCAGAACCATAACAGGAGCATGAAGAGAGCCTAGATTAAGCCTATTGGGTGCCTCATCTAGGAAAGGCTGAAGTCATACAAGCAAGTTTTCTGGAGATGGCCCACTGCTTTTGCGTGGCTGCAATGGGTAAGCCCTGAATTGCAGATCCTTCAAAGATTTCATCCCATGATTGCTTCTTACTACTGATATGCCTTTCCTGTCACTATTACATAGTCTAATGATTCCTGGCCCACCGTATTAGACAGATTTCCTACATATCAAAATAAAGATGAACTTTAATGAATTAATACTGTTTAGATGAGTTAATGATTTTATAGAATTCCTGATTTGATTCAAATAATTTTAGGAAGAAAGTTTTAAGAGATGGTTTTAGGGTTTGCCAGAAACATATAATAAAGTTAGAACCAAAAATAGAATATGCCTATTCCTCATAGAATAGTAAGTAAAGACTGTATAATAAGGAATACAATGAACTTTTAGAATTATACTAACAAGGACAAATTTGTGATCAAGGTCAGGTCCAAGGGTGAAGCCACAGGTGTGCACCATGATAAAGCAAGGCCATGTGAAACCGATGCTTTCAACTTATAATGAGCTTATAGAATGAAACACTACTTTGATCAGCATCCTTCTGTAACTCCCCTCTTCCTCGTTCACAAAGTTAGCAAGTCCAAGCCTCTCACTTGGCTAGTGAGAAGTCCTTAAGCAACAGAAAAAAAAAAAAGAAACTAACGTTTATTAGCACAAAATAGCAAGAAAGAGTTACAAAGAAAAAGAAACCAGCACTTATTCGCACAGAACAGTAAGAAAGAATTAAGTTTCCATAGGTTATCAGCTTTTAGGCCCCTGGAAGAGTAAGAGACGGTTATAAGGCTATGTATAGATCATCAGTCTTTGTCTTCGTCCAACCCTTATGTCCCACCTCAGTACTTATGATGCCTTTGTAATTTTGGGAAGGTCCCTGGTACCTCATAGTTGCCATCTCCTTGTTAACCCTGGTGACTTTTTCTCACTACACTACCTTGCTCCATAAATTAAAGAAAGCTTCCCAACAGAAGCTGCTGTCGTCCAGTCCCTTATACCACACCGGGCTTAATCAGTCCTGCAGAACTACCCGGCCAGTGGTAGTTCATGGGCCTCTTAGATTAACCACTATGACAAAGTGACAGGAGCTTGGCTTCTGGTTCAAGTCCAACCCAAGCTCCTGGCCAAGCAGTCATAGATAAGTGATTAATCATCTGTGAAATGAAAACAGTATGATCTACCCTCTCAGCCTAGCTGAGAGGTGAATGAACCACTATCATGCCTGCATTATAGAATATGCCTCTGGTGAATATTAATGACAATCTTCCTTGGGTTCTGGTGTTCTCTGAAACTCCTTCTAAAAGTAGCATCTGCATATAAGCCTTGTCACAGGCTCTGCCTTGGGAAAACCTAGGCGCTGCTTTCCTAATACAGCACCAGACTGCTGCTGTCTTAGCCCTGTAGTTTAAGGACAGTCATTCCCTGTCCCTGACCCTGTTCCCACTGATATACTGAGAGAACTGAACAAATGAAGCCCTGGGTTTTCCATTATGACTGTCATCCTATCTTTTTGTCATCTAGTATGAATTAGTGAAAAGCAAAACCAGAGTGTGAAGATAAACTGCATCTTGGTTGAGCTGTGCACAGTCATTAGATTACACTGGAGCTAGAGACAGTGTTGCTTTTAGACCTTATGACACCTGTGGCAAGGCTTATGTGCAGGTTTTACATTGAGAGGTGATCTCAGAGAACCTTAGCAAGGGGATGTACTGTGAAATGGACAAAGCTGTGTCCCATTTTTAGCCATCACCGGTGCCTGAAGAGATCTATCCTGGACATGCTAGAGAATCTCAGAGCTCCCTCCTTAAGACATGAAAGTCAGGAAAGCATTTCCCTTTTGATGTTTGCTCCTGAACAAGGGTGGCCCTCTAGCATTTTCTAACACCTGAATACCATGTTTGTGAGTGCTGATCTATTGCCCCAAACCCCCTACTGCCAGAAGAACTCAGAAACTGCAGGAAGTGGGGCTGTGAGGTAAGTTTCCATGAGGTAAGTTGCCCTGCAGAAATGGGCCTCATAAGTATAAAGTGGGGATTAGAGGATGTGAAATCAGGCAAGGGGTTTAGTAATCTTCATTTATAAGAAAATGCCAAGGGCCGAGGATAGTGATGGTTGGTTTATTATAATGATGGCTATGCCTCATGGCTGCACTCCTAACAAAGGTAGCAAGTGTATCTGATCATACAGAAGCACTGTCATTGTCATTAGTGGGTCATTGACGACCATGGGCAGCCATACTCCCTTACTTTCTAACAAAAGAGCAAAGTAACATTTAGAGGTTAGGAAATCAAGCGCTTTCTCCAGTTGTTCCTGTCATCACACCTTTGCAAGTCACTCAAGCACCCATCCATCCGCAGAGACAGCTCTTAGACACGACACAAGCCATGTGACATCGAGAATTTATTGAGCTTCCATAATGAACTACAAGGAGAAGAGAAGGGCTGTCCTCTGCAGTCATTCTCCAGACACATGAATCTGTGCTGACAAGTTTCAGGAGACTCATGGGTAAAGAGGTGGCTGTCCCTGCCCCCTTGGAGATCCTGATAAGGCTCCTACGGATGGGACTGAGGGCCAAAGGACTCAGCTTAGAACTATTGGCACGTAGCATCTTATCTCCCACCGAAGGACCTGGCCCCCAAGGGACCAGGAGGCTTTTCCAGAAATCTTAGGCGTTCCATCTGAGGTGCAGCTTCCTCGCTATTCTCCTCAGAACTGGAGTCCACAGAAGAGGCCAAGGTGCCCCCGAGCATGCCATCCTCACAGGACACAGGCTCGCCTTGGCACTCAGCTCGGTCTGGTGACTTGAGGCTTTGATTAAAGAAGGCAGAGGCCATGCACTCAGCTGCCATCTGGTCGCAGGCACATAGCAGCTTCTCACACAGGCTCTGCCCCACACCTTAGCAAGAGCAGAGGAGCAGATTTGACACACCAGGTAGGGCACATAAGGCCACTTGTCCAAACCCCATTCATTTGCCATTCCTGACCCCATCTCACACAGTTCCTCTGGTGGCATACAGTGATTCTAATGGTCTAGTATGTTCCTTCTGCAAGAAAGTAGCCCTTTCTGAGGCTCTCCAGATTCGCCTTGCACCTCATCACACTTCTTCTTGTTTTTAAGCTCTGGAGTACTCTAGAATACTGTGGAAAATGCCCATGCCATGTCAGAACCTGTTAGTTAGCCTCCTGTCGATCTCACCTCTCCTGATCTCCCAAGTCTCTGGTGTGAGCAATTTGAGGCAAGGGTTACACGCATTTATTATCGTTGCAGTTTGAATCTAAAATGCCTTTCAAAGGCTGTGCTAAAGCCCTGGTTTCAAGCAATGGGATTTAGGATGATTAAATCCCAAAGGCTCTGACCTTATAAGTGAACTAACACATTGATGGATTTCTAATTGAATGGCATTAGGTAATAAAAACAAGCAGTGGGGGTAAGTGGAGAAAATAAGTCATGGTATGAGTGGTGGTTTGAATAGGTTTGGCCCCATAGACTCATTTGAATGCTTGGCTCATGGGGAGTGGCACTATTAGGAGGTGTGGCCTTCTTGGAAGAAGGGTGTCACTGTGGGGGCAGGCTTGGAGGTCTCCTAAGCTCAAGCTCTGCCCAGTGTGGGAAACAGTTTCTCCTCTACTACCTGTGGACCAAGATATAGAACTCTCAGCTCTTCCAGCACCATGTCTGCCTGCAGGTTGCCATGTTTCCTGCTATGATGATAATGGACTGAACCTCTGAAACTGGAAGCCAGCCTCAATTAAATGTTTTCCTTTATAAAAATTGTCTTGGTCATAGTGGCTCATCATAGCAATGAAACTAAGTCTCTCTCTCTGTGTCATTCTCTGTCTCAATCTGTCTCAATCTCTCTGTTTCTGTCTGTCTGTCTGTCTGTCTGTCTGTCTGTCTGTCTGTCTCTCTCTCTCTCTCTCTCTCTCTCTCTCTCTCTCTGTGTGTGTGTGTGTATGTGTGTATGTATGTATGTATGTTTGTGTGTCCATCCATTCATCTCCCTACATTTTTCAACCTCCATGAAGAGAGCAACTTTGCCATGATGTTCTGCCTCTAGCAATAGAGCCATTATGACCATGGATTGAACCCATAATAACACAAAGTACATCTTTCTTTTGTTAAAAGTTGATGATTCTCAGCTGTTTTGTCACAGTTCTTTCCATAGTTCCAAATGAAGGTTTATTGGCTAAGTGGCAAGCTGAATCAGTAAGTGAGCAAATGACAGGTAGGCATTCCCATTAATTATGGCACAAGCAGTGTCATGGAGACCTATGTGCTGTGCATGGCATGTACAATCAAGAAGGAGGACAATAGGTCCATCCAGTTGCTTCCCCGTTAAATATAAGGAGAAAACTTTGCAGGTCATGGGTGAAGCTCCACAGGAGTCGTTTCCTTCTGAGCTACAGAGCAGCCTAGGGGAAGCACAGTCACTGCTGAGCAGTGTCCAGGGGAGCCAGTTGTAAGGGTGCTTTTGTCATATGCTCAGGACTGGGGCTTACAAAGGTGGGACCCATTGTCTCTGTGGGATACATGATAGGGCAGGGTGGAGCTGTGTGCTAGGTCCACCATCAGCCAGAGCCTTCCATCCCTCTCCTTCATGGCATTCCTTAGGTGATCAAATCTGGAACAGGGTCCATTTATTAGGAGAAGACAGAATACTTTAAAACCTACTGGATAACTTAAAAGGAGGTTCCAGGTCTGAGGCAACGCTATTTTCCTGCCTAGATCTCAACTTTCCCACTTCCTTCTGCCTGTCTGATGTCTGATGTCATTTGCTTCCTCTGTAAAGTAGAAAAAGCAATGGAGTTGCTGCTTAGGACTGGGTTAAGGGTTAACTGTGCCTATCAAGGGCTTAGAACCACGCACAGCATGGGCTCAGTAGGTAGAGATTACTGAGACCATCAATTAGTTTTGACACTTAGGGTGGCAGACTTTGGAAAGGGAAGTAAGCACATGTCTTAAAGTAAATAATAATAATAATAATAATAATAATAATAATAATAATAATACTGATGAAGGTGTGCCAGGAGAAGTATCTGTAACTCAGCTCCAGTCAGGATACAGACACACAAAAAGATAAGGACTTTAGGCAGCCATCACACTTACATTTGGCTGTGTGGTCTTCACATACCACAGATGACCGAGAACGCCTTCCATGGCGGCAGCCCACTTGTCTCATCTGCTCCAAACAGCAGTGATGGGACAGACAGCACCTAAGACCGAGGAAAACTTTTATTTACCGGAGTTCCCCCACTGATCCAGGTCTCTTTATCTCAACACTGCATAGGGTGCTAAAATATGCCAAGAAAGTTGGTCTGTTATGTTATCAGCCAACCTAAGTGAGAACAGATGTCCATAGCCCATTCCTTGAAAGACTGATGTAAAACCCAGTACTGATGAGGGGCCTTACAGATGTTAGTGACCTCATTTGCCATCTGTCCCCACCGTTCTCCATCCATACCTATCCAGGGTGTCCCTTGGCTCCCCTCTTCCTTCTCTTCCACAGTAGCAGCCGTAAGTTTCAAATTCCTCTGGGCAGTGGGATGTTAGACAGAAGAGCATCTCTCCAAGCTGCAGCATGGCCGTCATGCCGTCCCCATCACCCAGATGCACGAAGGCCAATCTGTCACAGGCTGCTGAAAAATACAGACTCTTAGGAGAGATAGGGCCAAGTTCCAAAGAGGAGTGGTGTTCCACATTGCATGAGACCTACTTTGGGAGGGGTGCTGAATCACCATTCTTGTGTGCCTTGTTCTCTTTGTTTCAGAGGACAAGTCTTCAGCTTCTGATACTCTATTGAATTCCTTATTAAATCTCCATAAGGAATAGGACTTGTCAGGACTAAAGATGCTCTGTGGATCACACCTTATTGTTGAGATGAGTCTAGCAGCCTGCAAGGCCTTAGCTTTGCATTTTAAGGCCTTGGCTTTCTCACCCTGCCTCTGTTTCTCTGTCTCTCCTCTTACCCTTTCTCATCTGCTTGCAATTTTTATATGTATGCTCAACAGCTCTACACTGGAAGCCACTGGAGGCTTTCCCAGATGGGGATGGGGGCTCTTTCCAGGTCCTTTGGGACTGCATCCAAAGGAAGAGAGGCAGGATGATCACTAATACCCACGTGTTTCATCCTTCTAGTTAGCCACCCACACACAGTGTGGTTTTGGCTAAGATCCTGTATTCTAGGACAGTAGAAGAATAGTGATGATAAGACAGAGCCAGGGGACATAAAACCCTGGTTCTTGCTCCATCTCAGTCTCATAGCAGCTTAGGGGCAAAGGTAAATTTTGTATCCTTGAGCCTCAAAGAGCTTCTTAGTAAGGAGGAGGGGGTGATGCCTTCTATCGCATCAACAGGACATGGTCATAATCTACAATTTAAAAGGCTATGTTAACAGAGAGTTTTAGATTCCAAGGATAGGCCACATGCTCCTAGATTCTGGCTCTCACCTACCTTTTCCAGTCGTTTCCTGAGAACCATTGTCAACAGATGAGACTCCCAACCTCAATGGATCGATGCCAGCAGAACGGGTTGTACCTTTAGCTGGGGCAATAATTTCTGCAGATCCTGAAAAACATACAGCTTGATGGTTCAGAGTTATTTGCAAATGAACTCAGACATAGGAGAGTGCACCTCACATTTTGCTTGCGGACATGAAGGAAGCTTCTTAGCCACTCCCAAATTATACACAAGTTTCTCTGAGTGTCTAGACTTAACACTGCCGGGATCGTGGGCTAGATCATCTGCTTTGTCAGCTCATGGCTGAGAACTGTGATGATCTTTCAGGCCTGAGATCGTATTAGGTCTTACAATTGTACACCTGCCTCGGGATACAGCTAGATGCTCAAAGCAAGTACAGAGGCAAAGAGAGAATAGAAAATGTAGGAGGACCCCCTGTCCGACTTTCTTGTTCAAATACTGCTGCTGCTCCTCATCACATTCATGATTATGCCAAGGTCCTTCATCCCACTTGCCGGCTGCCTGACTGCATCCTTTGCCCAGTGAAGCTGCTTGGGGGCAAGGTGTGGTCATTGGAATGAGAAAGGCTCATATGTTTAAATCTTGGAATTGTTAAATACTTGGAAGTTTAGAAGGTATGCCCTGCAAGAGGACATGTGTAACTGGAGGCAGGCTTTGAGGTATCAAAAGATTGGCACCGTTCTGAATCAGCTGTTTCCTGCTTGCTGATTGAAATGTGAGCTCTCAGCTGCTACTCCTGCCACCCACTACCTGGTACCTCTATGCTGTCATCGTGGACTCTAGCCCTCTGAAGCTGTAAGCTCCACATCAACCGTGTCCTGTAAGTTTTTCTTCACTATGGTGTTTTATCTCAGGAATAGGAAAGCGGCTACTAGAAAATACCTTGAATATTAAATGTATCTGATTTTACATAATGGAATGACAATTGATTTTAAATGGGAAACTAAATGTAATTTCACAAACACATCTTTACCTAAGACCCTTTCATTGCTTCCTGTTAATGTGTCTTTTAATTCCACATTTGTACTTTATAGAAGAATATAGAGACATACTTTTTCAATTCTTTGTTCCATTCAGGGCTTGGTCCAAGGCTCCTTTGGAACTCATTTATTTCAGAACCTTCTACATGCAAAGGCACAGGGAGTTAAATGTGCTTACCTGGACCTGATGTGGTCCTAGAAGCTTGTGTGTCTTGAAGAACTTGAACAGATTCTGCTCATCAGGGAAGACAGACAGAATGATTGTCAGCTTTACCCTATGTGCTTTGGGCTCTGGAGCCATAGCTCTGGGCCCAGACTGACCTGACCTGCTCCCACTGAGATTTCCAAGGGCAGCTGATGTTATCAGGGTCACTAGGGGACCAAAGGGAACCCCAAAGAGACATGCCTGTTTGCAAATGTCCCAGCAGTTTGCAAGACAGGGAATTGCAGAAAGGCCTTAAGCCTGTGTATTATGCAGAAATTGGAGGGGAGAAATACTGAAAGAAAAGAAAAATCATGTATTAAAAAAAAAAAAAAGCAGCAGGCAGTCCAGGACAGTGCAATTGCATGCTGCTGTTGGCTCAAGGAGAGCAGTTGAGCCATAGGTTTTTGTGAGTTGAGTCCTTCTTAACTCTTACAAAGCTCCTATTGTGTTCCAAACTATATGTCAATACAGACTTTGTTTTTCTGCCTCACTTAACTGGCAGCTCCCAAATAGGGGTCTCCTGCTCACCCCTCTCACCCCTCTTGGAGAGATGAGAAGCCAGACATACAGGAGAGTTAAGACATGCCTCAAGAATGAAGACCTTAGGTAGTGGGGGGATGAAAAGTCATACCAGCTGAGGTCGAGAGTCAGGCACTATGCTACATTCCCATTTAACTTTCCACTATACAATACAGAAGAGAGACAGCAACTTCACCAGTATAAGGGAAGGGAAGCACTAATTTCAACTTAACCTACTTGTGGATGAAGACAAAATGTTGTATAAAATTCAGGCTTTGAAGCTGACTTGTGTGAACACAGTTGCCACATCAAAGGGACATCAGGACCATCCTCTGTTGGGGCACACTGATCTTTTCAAAGCAAAACCTACCAACTCAGACCCAAGGAGTTCTGAACTGACAACTCCCGGGTGAGTGACACCGCCCTCTGAGTTTCTCTTTCATGGGATAGCAGGATTCCTGGGACAAGGGAGAATCCAGAGTGTGTGTGTCTGGTAACTAATGCCTACACACTGAAGACCTTCAATGATGGCACCACCCATCAACAAGTATCCACTTATTCATTCTGAGTGACTAGTTAATAATTACTGTCAGTTGCTTACATTCATTGTGGTCATTTGAATACGTTTGGCCCAAGGAGTGACACTATTACGAGGTGTTGGAGTAGGTATGGCCTTGTTTGAATAGGTGTGTCACTGTAGGCATGGGCTTTAAGACCCTCATCCTACCTGCTGTCTCTTGAACAAGATGTTGAACACTGAGCTCCTCCTTTACCACACCTGCCTGGAAGCTGCCATGCTCCTGCCTTGATGATAATGAATTGAACCTCTGAACCTGTAAGCTAGCCCCAAATAAATGTTGTCCTTAAAAGAGTTGCCTTGGTCATGGTGTTTGTTCACAGCAGTAAAAACATAACTAAGACACTCATTAATTAAGAAATGGTTGCAAGTCACTACAAGCATGTATGGGTAAGTCAGGTTCACCAACTAAAATTTGGCCTAGATATTTTTAGGTTTGATGGTCATGCTTGCATTGAATTCAGAGCTGAGTCCAGCTCACTACGTATTTCTGGCTGAGTGACAGAAAATTTAAGATTCCTGGGCATTAGTGTCCTGCATAGTCTGAAAATGGGCACCGTATTTCCTCTGGGGCCCTCTCTAAGAGTAACCACTGCAAAAGAGCACATGGATTTGGGTAGCATCTCCACTGTGCCCCGCGCCTCCCTCTTGGATGCTCTTTCAGCTTACTTGGTCTGGAGAGGGTTGTTAGTGTGTCTGCTCCCACCTCACCAGCCACTGTGGAAAGGAGACACCATTTTATTATGAATCAATAAAACAGATTGAGAGTAAGGACTGAAGAAATGGAGAAAATCCAGCCTCCCTGAGGGAGGGCTCTATAGAGTGACTGTACCAAGAGCTACTCATATATTTAGTATGCCCACTAAATTTTGATTTCAGATAAGCAACATGCAACTTTCTGGCATAAGTGTACCCCAAGCAAGACTTGGACAGCACATTAAAACCTATGTGTTGCCCATCCAGACAAATCTGCAGCTGTGCATCAGGGCCAGCCTGCAGCATTGTACCTCTGGTCCTCTAGAGGTGAAGACAGAGGGGCAAGAGAAAGCTGAAGGAGTAGAAAAGGGGTCCTTGCTCCGAAAGAACCAGGACCTCTTGAAATTACCTAGCTCCATAACAAAGCAGGCAGGGACCATCTAAGGGAGCTGATGTCATCAAGACAGTATGGAGTGGCATAAATGGGACAAGGGTGGTTGGGTCACATGTTGCTTTATGCTTACCTTCTCCTGACAGGGCTATCTGACTGGTATCTGTGGGCTTTTCAGGAATCCCTGGGAAAAGAGAGTTTCTAACAGCAATGGCACCACAATACATTATAAAAACAAAACCTCGAGGGCTCTAATCTGAGCTGACTGAGTACCAAGGGGCCAAGAGAGGAAGGGTCTAAGAAGGGCGTAACCATGGAAGAGTTTTCCATTCTAGCTGGTGGGTTCCCTGGCTCGCTTTCTCCTCCAGGAGCATGGGCTGCCCAGCACTGCTGAACTTAGGAAGAATCGCATCCACTGCTGGATTCTGGTGGAGGAAGCATGCTATCTGAGACATTAGGTGAATACTGTGAGGGTGCTATGGATCCTGAGGCTGTCCAAATATGAAAAGACCCTTGCCAAGAAGGCAGAGCAGAAATAATAGACACACTAAGAGTACTGAATGTGGGTGGTACACAGAGATACATGTATGTACACACATCCTTATATACACTCCACCTTCATACGAGTACATCCCTATACCAATGAATACATACACACTCACAACATGCATGCACCATCGATGGCCACACAGACATGCATGTACTATCTCCATACCTATGCACACTCCCCACATATACCCACCCAGCTACACACCAACCTACACACTGTGGATGGCTCCTTAACAAAATTCCTTGAAGGACAGAGGCCTGAGCTGGAGGAAAGGATACAGGAGATGCCAAAGTGACAGTGGACCCATCCCAAAATGCCTAAAGGTATTGGGAATGAGAGGGCAGAGAAATTCTAATAGACAAGTAAACTTGCTCTATTTTTTTTTCATAAGACCCATAATTTTAGAGGAAGAATTATGAATTATATGAGTCCCACGAAGATTCACGGGATAAATACTGCTCCTTCTAAAGGAGTCTCCTGAGTCAGGCTGTGCTTTCTGCTCAGGTTCTAGAGGGGTGAGGAGAAAATGGGAGAGAAGTAGAAGCAGAACCCTTTCCGGGGAGGCCTAATAGCCAGGATGCCAGGGAGTGGGAACCATCTTCCCCTGAACCTGAGGTGCTGCTCCAGTCCTGTTAGGTACCAGTCCTCTGACCACACAGAGAGAATGTGGGCTCTGAACGCTTGCTGGATTAAATTCACACCCACCCACTGGCAAGGGTAGACTTGATATTGGAAATTCACACTAGTCTCTTTACAAAGGGAAGCAGAGTCAATGTCGTTGGTGGCTACACCCTCTGTGAGCCAGGTCTCCAGAAGAGATGCCTGTACCAGCTGCTACCAACACAAGTCCTCTGCAGTCCAGAAGGAACCAGCTCTGTTGAGAACTTTACCTCGAGGCAACAGTGTCGCAGCCTTCCCACTAGTTGCTTCTGTAAGAAAACACACGGGAATGTGGATAATGCAGTGGACTTGGATGTTGAAGGACTGGACTTGGCATCTGAAGACACCCACTGCAGCTCTTGCCCAAAGTTCAGTTCTGCTGCAGGGTTTCAGCCCAGTTATCCTACCTGGAGTCTGAGTCAGGCAGAAGGAAACATCCAGGAAGTTCAGGGAGGAGTTGATGCCAGACTGAGCCAGGCACTCCACAGCAGACTTGTCACACGAACACAGGAGGCGCTCACAGGGATCCTCGGACTCTACATACAGGAAGGGCAGAGCAAGGTAGAAAGATCAAACTTGGAATCCTGGTAGGCAAGGGTGGCTCCTGATCTGGGCTGTCCAAACTTGCTCTCCCTGCAACTTTCTAGCGATGATGTGACCTCTTTGGTTTAATAAACCCAACCTGGGGGTACCCCACACATTACATGTCACATACATCCAACCCACCAGTCTGACGTACAGGGTCCACCTGTATCCTCTTTGGGGACTAGCCACACCCGTACAAACTTTCTACCTCCATCTCCCACCCACTCATGTCAGTGGTCCCCAGATGAGGCTCCCCAGTTCTGTCACCCACTGTTGTGAAGAGTCTAGAATAGGGCAAGGGCTAGAACAAGATGAGAGTGGTATCTCAGTGGTAGAGAGCACTTATCTAGCACATGAAAGGCCCTGGGTTCCATCCTTAGGGATACAAAAAAGAAAAACAACAACAACAACAAAAACACTTCAATTGAAGTCTGTCTGTTGATTCAGAACCTCTTCCTGACTTTCCAGAGTTACCTAGGGAGTGTTGCATGGCTGTCGCTGGCCACCGCATCCATTTCTCCTTGGATGTCATCTTTTCCCACTCTTCTTGCCACTCTCCTCTATTCCCTATTCCGCACTGGGCACCTCAGTCCCATCCATGTTCTGCTTGCTCATTGTACCCACACACCCATTTAGACTAAGAATCACTTACTACTTCAAATCTTTTCTCGAGGAAGTTTTTAATGCCCGTCCTGTTTAAACAGAGCACCATGTAGCCCACTCTGCACCATCTCCCTGACCTAACACATTTGCAGTGTCTGGCTGTCATGCTTTGAATGTGAAATGACCCCCAGAAACTCATGTGTATTATTATTGCTTGGTCCCCAGCTGATTGCATGGTTTTGGAAAAGTGTGATTGGTACACTTAGAATGTGTATCCTTACTAGAGGAGGTAGGTCACTAGTTAGAAGGTCACTGAAGGTCTGTTATGGACCACCATCCACCAGGTATGGTATGGATGTTTCCATCTTAAAATTAGAGCAACTATGATGATCCACACAAGACCTCTACAAGATTAGACCTATCAAATTAGCCCCAGAGAGAGGAGGGAGGGTTTATGAACTGTGGGGCTTATAAGGTGTTATAGGAGAGCACTCAGGAAATTCTCTAGGAGACCAGCAGTTTCAAGAGACCCTGTCTCTGTCTGCCGTGATACAGAACCAGGTAAAAGTTGCTGGGTGAAAGATCAGGCTTCAGTGGAAGCCTGGTAACTTGCCCATGATCTTGTAGATCACGACTAAACTCACTGGCTCACCAACTAGACTTGGGTGGAATTATTCTTGGGTCTGTTGTTAGTACCCCGTCAGGGGTATACAGATGTTTATTCATCTCCCCATTTAAAAAAAATCCATACAATAAGATAATAGCCTGGTCCTGCTTCTAGCCAGAAGAATCTGCTTTCAGACTGATGCCACATAACCAACTGCTTTGTTCTCCTGATACCATAGCATCTAAGTCCGCTACTATGCCTTCCTCACCAACCACCACGGACTATGTACTCTGACCCTGGAGCCATCTGAAAGCTTTCTTAGTTGCTCCTATCAGACACTCTCTCAAAGGCATGACAAAGGTAACTAATGCAGGGACCATGCAGAGAGAAGTCCAGGAAGTCAGGACCATGCCCGCACCCATGGTAATGGCAGTCTCAGTATCTGTTTGTCCAGTGCATGAATGGATGTCCTTTTCTATTTCCACTGGCTTCTCTGCCCCACTCCTTTCCCAGCATCTCCCTCTATCTGTCGTTAGTGCCCCAGCCTCCACCAAAGCTGAGCACCTGGACCTGGGAGTCACTGGGGCCTTGGTTCAGCTGTAGAGCCAGACTTTCTCCAGGTTGTTTCATCTCTAAGAACTTTCCTTCTCTTGTCTGAAAACTAGCAACTGTGATTTCCATGTAACACATGGTTGGGGGTGGGGGGGGGATCAGAGTTGCTGTGCATGAAGACCAAGCTCTACAGCGGCCACACAGGAGGGTGGCTAAATCCTATACCTTGACCTGCAAGACTCTCTCTCACTACTCCAGGCCTTTGCCTATGACTTCATCCAGGACTGCCTAGACATGTGAAATAATATTCCTAGAGTCACATGGTAAGTCACTGGAACACAAGCTTTGCACCTGCCTCTTGCAGACAGCAGCCACCACCAGCCTGACCCCTCATCTCTATGTCTACCTCCACTCATGACAATACACCAGCCACTGCATCAATCATTTCTCAAGCAGGCTTAATGTATTTTTCAAAATATGCCTTTGAAGGAGGTTTTTCTCCTTCCTGTTCTGTAGTTATGTTAAGGAATTATTCTACTGTTGCATGGTGAATAAATAGCAAAAAATTTGCCACTTACTACAGTTACCACGTGTATAAATAAATTATAACTCAGATGATATTCCATCAACTGTTTCAGTCATAAAAGAGCATTCATTGCACATTAACTACGTGTGAACCACAAATGCATCAGTCAATTATGTTTCAGCAACAGAACCAATGATGGTGGTATCAGAGCGGATGGATCCCACGCGGACCACGTGGTCGTTTCGTGCCCCTACTCTGGAAGGCCTGAAAATGCTCACCACATGTGATCTGTTTGTTGATGCAATCCACATCTGCACTGAGCTTGGCAGGGTCCTGGAGACAGTCCATCTCAACAGCTTCCTCATAGCACCTGCGATGCTGGAAGCAGCAGCTGAGACAGGTCGGGCAGGATCAAGAGAGAGCGTGGTTAGGATCCAGACAGGCAGGCATGCTGGGGGCATGCTGATATCTGAATGGTATCTGGCGCTGATCTGTTTCAATGCTCAGCCGGTGTTCACATGCACACACAATGCACACTTGCCACCTGCTGTCCTACATGCTTCAGATAGAAGCATGCATCACCTCTGCCCAATGTGCAGTTGTATGTGGTGAGTCACATGGCCCTTGATCTCAGCTGGAGGACATAGTGTAAAAACAGTCCAGGGAAGAAGAAGATGGGCTGGTACCAGGCCGCGTCTGAGCCCTTGCTGGATGCTACTTTTGCTATTGTCACCACATTCTGCATCCACCCAAGTCAGTATAAATAACAGACGTTGCCCCTCTCAATCTGCCTCTGTCACTCTTCTTGGCCTCACAAGGGACCTGCCTTCTCAAAGACAATCCACCTTTGCTAGAGATTTCAGGGGCACCTCTTTGGCTTGCTTAAAATAACCAGTGGTGACAAAGCCAAGGCCATTTTGCAGGGAAATTTCATACCCCTAAATAAAGAAACCAACACTGAAAGTCAGTTATGATATCTATCTATCAGTCATTCGTGCACTGGAGGAGCAGAAAGGTTACAAGTTCAAGACTAGCCTTGGCTATATAGGAAACTGCCTCAAGAAGGCAGAGAAGGTTGGGGACGAAAAGAGGGATAAGATGAAGAGAAAACGAAAAGAGGGCCATGAGGATGAGAATGAAGGGGTGGATTAGCCTTTAGTCGGGGTCAAGGTGAGAGAGACCCCAGCAACTATGCAGAAAACAGAAAGTGGCGGTAGTCAGTGAGCCAGAGCACACTTCAGTTTCTTATATGTGGGTTCCTGCGTGAGATGCACAAGTCCTCTTGCAGCACAGGTGGTTTCCGTATTGCAAAACTGTCTCTCTCCTACCACGTCCATGCATGAGAGATCTATGAGAGACACTTGAGATGCTACTCAATGATAAGCAAGTGAAGAACGGGGAAGGAGCTTATGCTCTGTGGGTCAGTTTGGAATCTATCAGTAAAAGCAGTGTCTGTAAACAGCAGCTTGGACTATGTGGGATGGTGATGTTCAAAGGAACATTAAAGGTAACATTTTAATGTGAATATGCAGCTTCTTTCTGTGTGGGCAAACAGGACCTTCAGGACCCAGGGGCCCAAGGGACTGCTATGAGGTTACACAGTGAGATGGGACAGAGTATCTAGTATTCATCAGTCCTGATGAAATTATAGATATGGAGACAGTTATATAGACAGTTAATGCTGACATAGCTGGCAGGGTGTTCCGAGGATCAAACGCAGAATAAAATCTGAGCTGGAGAAAAACAGGAACTAAGGAAGTCTGTGGTCTTTGGTTGCAAATAGGGGAGACCTCAGACGTCAGGAGAGTGTGGGAGGTTCTAAGGCATTGAGAACACAAAAGTGTCTGAATACCAGGGAAGGGAGACAGCCTTTCAATGGTGACTGACTTACAGACTCCAGGCTAGGAGCTACTGCCTCTCTTCCTATGGACAGAGTTGTGGGTGGCTACTCACTGCATTTCTCTGAGGTCCTGGGTCACAGGAAGGGGAAAAATGAGACCTCATTTGTACTAGCAGTCTTGATGTTCAAGTTTGTGGTACAGGGAGCTGATGACTGGGGTTCTGCAGCTGGACAAGCTCCAGCAAACACCAGGGATTTGCCTTGGGCATGTTACTTATCTATTTTTTTAAAAAAATGAACCTTACAGCCTGGTCTACAAAGTGAGTTCCAGGACAGCCAGGGCTACACAGAGAAACCCTGTCTCAGGAAAAAAATAAAAATTAACCTTACATGAGTCTCATGGTAATAGCTGACACCTTTGAGTATTCCAGGAACTGCTCCGAGCATTTACAAGTAATGTTCCTCTAGTGTCCCTGCTATGCAAGGCAAGTCTGGAGACCAGGGCCCAGGCAGGGGAGGAATGGATATGTTGCCTTAGGAGGCCACAGTGGGAACCACAGGATGGGTCAGGATGTGGCTGATTATCACTGCCTGTTTCTGCATTTTCTCTAGTCGGCAGAAATGCACTGGATAAGGCTTCCAGGTTCCCCCTCAATGTATCTTGCATTGATAGGACTGTTGTAACAAGGATCTTATGCTATTAATGCAGGGAACCCCATCTTAGAACAACCCTGCAATATAGTGTTGCCACAACAGAGGCTCTTGGTACCCACCTACAACAACATCATTAGTTACACTGCACTGTGAAGAGATGAGTACCAATTGCCCTCCAGTAGGTAACTCTGATCTCTCCTGAGTCTCTCCTCTGGGTCTCTGTCTATATTTGTTCCATCCAAGGTGTCATCCGGCTGCAGTGAGCTCACCTGTGGTCCATACTCACCTATCAGACTCATCCACAGGCATCCCTTCCATCTCAAACCTACAGGCACAACCATAGTCTTCAAAATCCCGGGGGCAGAGGCCAGTCACACACCTCATACTGTTTACAAACTGGAGGAGCAGCGGGAAGTTGGTGAAGACAGCCTGCAGCCAGGTGAAGTGGGAGCCTAGGCAGTCTGTGGGCGGGGAGAGCAGGTCATGGTGGACACAGGGAACCCAAGTGCATGAGGGGTTCCTTCCTTGGACTCCTGCAACCCTGGCTGATGTGACATCATGAGTGTAGTTATTACATGTGGTGTAGTCAGTCAAAAGCAGCTATGTAGCTCCAGCCATGGTATACCCACCTGATATCTTCCTTACTAATGAAACTGAAAAGTTCTCAGGAAGATAAGCCCAATAGCAAAATTTCACTATTGTTCTCAGCTGGTCACTATACCAGTGTACCTCCATGACAGTGACTAGGCTCTGACTGAGCACATTCCCCATGTCTGGGCAGAAAAAGACCTAAGAGGGAGTTTGTCAAAGACTTCTGGAAAATATTTGCTTCCTAATACAGAAGTAGAAACATGTAAGAAGGTACCATTGGGGCTGGGGAAATGGCCCAGCTTCTAAACTGCTTGTGTTCTGAGAATCCATATAATGTCAAGTGGGTTTGGCCAATCCCCGTAATTCCAGCCTCAGAGAGCAGAGCCAGTAGATCCCTAGGACAAGCTGACTAGCCAGACTGCGCCTATTGGTGAGCTCTGGATTTAACAGTTACCTTGAGTCAAAGACCAAGATAAGGAGCACTTGAGGAAGAATATATTTAAGACATCAGTATTGGGCCTCTGTAGACATATGCACACATATACTGCAAACTCTCATATGCACTCCACCACTTGCCAATATGCACACATGTGTGTGCATACCACATGCATTATATATATAATTCAATATATATATATAAAAATTCATATATATATATATATATATATATATATATATATATATATATATACTCAGACTGTTGTGTGAGCCTAAGGACACTACAAGGACACAGCCTACATAATCAATTAACCAGGGTTCAAAGAGGGTCATAGAGACTGAAGTGACAGTTGTGGAGCCTGCATGGTTCTGACTTTGTTGGTTCTCTGCACAAATGTTATGGTTCTGTAGCTTGTGTTCTTGTGGGACTCCTAACAGTGGAAGTGGGGTCTGTCTCCAACTCTTCCTTCTTTTGGGATCCCTTTCATCTTACTGGGTTGCCTAGTCCAGCCTTAGTATGAGGGGAGTCTTACTGCAATCTGATATGTCATGATTGGTTGATATCCATGGGAAGCCTGTACTTTTTGGAAGGGAAACTTAAGAGTGAATTGAGAGGTGATGTGCGGGCAGGAACTTGGAGGCGATAAAGGAGGGAAAGCTATGATTTGTACATAATATATGAAAGAAGAATAAATTAAAAAGAAAAATGAAATGCTGTTATGATCTATGGAATGAATAGTTTGCTGAGTGAATCTCTAGTGGCGTAGTGATGAAACTATAAAGTTATAAGCTAGTGTAGAAATCAGATAGGGAGGTCATGCAGACACACAGTATTTAAGCACCTAGTCTGCACCAGATATTTCCAATAGTTCCACAATAGTTCACACATGTGGTATATTACAAAGCTTTTGCCTTCAGTGTGATAAACTTCACAGACATCCTGCCAGGTAGGCAGTGTTCTGTTGCTTTCACATCAGAGGGAACGTCACCAATGGGCAGAAACTTGCTCAAGGCACTAGCGGACACTCTGCCTTCAAGTACACAGCGCAGAAACTGGTAAGAAAAACACTGCTCATTTCATTTCAACTCTGAACCTCAAGCCTCACAATCCCATCCTCTGCTTTTCTGGTGAGAGGGCCATTCGATGCTGAAGGAGGTGACCCCGCACGGCCACTCAGAGTACACAGGATGACAGAAGAAACTGATGGGATAGAGGTGTGGCCTGTGAGCAGCAGCCCCATTAGCCTGCTCTGGTTTCTTTCTACCTTATTCAGGCTTCCCTTCTCATGCTTTGTTTCCACGAGGTCTACCACTAAGTGAAAAAATGACTCCGTGCTGTTGGAAAACCTTTCTAAAGTTGGTGTCCTTACATGGATGTGCATTTTCATTCAGAGACCTCCAAGGCATCCATACTAAGTGGCTCCATTCTCAGCCTCTTCTAACCAAACAGCAGGCTCCAGTGGCCCTGGCTGGGCCAATTGCAGTATAGCGTTATTTGATAGGTATTGTCCATTTCTGATGGTAGTGACCCTCATGGTGTACCAATAGTTGTATAATTGAAATGAGACACACATGGAGTGTGTGACAATCTTTGGAATCTTTAAGATTCACATGTACTTGCTAGTTGGAAGAAGAAACCAAAGCACATTAGTATAGAGGATTAAGGTCTAGGCATAAAGAATGTCTCCCTTGGGTGGGTGGGAGGGAGAGCATCCTCATAGAAGAAGCAGGGGGAGGGTAGAGGGGAGGGGGATCTCAGAGGGGAAACCAGGAAAGGGAGAACATTTGGAATGTAAATACATAAAATATCCAAAAAAAAAAAAAAAAAAAAAAAGAATGTCTCCCTTCTTGCTTTGCAGTCTTGAGAAATCCACATAATTCCCATGGTCTCAACATCCACACTTGTGCAGCAGGCCATTCTCTTTCCAGAACAAGGAATCAAGGAAAATGAAGGCATATGAGTCTCATAACACACTGACCTTAGATGCTTGCTACATGTTGGCAGTTGGCTGAGGAGGCCAAGGAGATCAGAGACAGAGAGCAAGACCCCGGTGATTTCTTCTAGCTTCCAACACCTATTCAGTCCTGACCCTCAACAGATTAAAGCAATTTCAGATTTCACTTACCAAAAATTTCAGCCACACTTTCCACGTTTTTAAACGCTCCGTTGAAGAAAGTGATATCTAAGCAGAAAGAAGACAAACATGAGTCTTGGTTTGGCCTCTATTTCTCTTTCTACTCAGAGATGTTAAACCTTTACTCTTTTCCTAAGAAAAAAATTTAACCTTAATCTAACTTTTTTGGGTAGCATGTGTTACCATGGAAACCAATACAGATGTGATTGGAGCATTATTCCTAGGCAACCTTGGTCACTTACTATAAAGAAAACCTGTGACTTCTGGGTGGTATGGGATGTTTCAACTGAGAAGTGCTGTGGAGGATAAGTGCATGGAGCCAAGGCATGGTGCCTATGGACAAAATATTTAGGATATCCAGCATGGAAGTGTACAGTTCTGAGAGTGACAGGATCCCAATGTTTTCTTCACTACAGAATAAGCACTGCACCGGGACTCTGCAATATCGCACCCATTTCTTTCTTATCAGGAAGCCTAGGGTGCATTTATATTTTTCTTTTTTTTTTGAGATTATAATATAATTACCAAATTTTGTTCTTCCCACTCCTTCCTCCAAATTCAAAGCCACTTTTTTTCTTTATTTGTTACATACAAACACTGCATTTTAAAGCTAAGATTCAGTCCCCACAGTAACCCTCCACATCACTCCATTTACTATCTTTCCTGGTTTAGTAATTCCACTGAAATCCGGCTCAGTTGAGAGAGCACTAAAGCATGAGACCTGGTGGAGGAAAGGCTGGAGAGATACCTTTGAGGACCATCTAAATGACTACTTGCAGATGCTAAAGCTATTAGGATCCCGGGGTATATTCAAGAAGGGTTGTTGTCTCTGCCAGTATCCTAGACATTTTTTACTTAGCTTCTGGGCAAAGGTCAAAGGATTCTTACTTATATTTTTTGACAGTCCTGGAGGCAGTTCCTGGGGATTTGGTGTGTCCAGGACATGGCCCCCTGGAAGTAAGGCAGACGCAGAGAGAGCAAAGTTAGCACAAACATTGCACTGCCTCTTGCTGTGCCGGGGCTGAGAGGTGACAAACAAAACAATGAAGACATCTCCTGCCCCCAGTTCAATCCTGCATAGATTTTTATAATACATATGCTGTGCTCAGTTTAGGTGGATCTCAGAAAATAAAGAGGCAGCATGAAGTCCCCTGGTGCTTCCTAGTGGTTGACCTTAATGGTTGCATTCTAACCTGAGGGAGAGACATGGTAACTGGTTGGATGTTCTCTCCTGAGAAGCTAGAATGTTATTTAAACTGACTGTTGTCTGGAGGCTTTTGGAGATAAAGAACCAGCAGAAAGAAGTGAAGGCATAGACAAGAATCCAGTCCCCAAGGGATTCATATTTGTGGGCAAGCCTACCCTCTGACTACTGGGATCCAATTCTCTTTGATACAGGATCAGTACACATTTTGATCCAACCAATATGGTGTAGGACTGGCTTCGGTTTCACATATTCTTCAGTTGATTTTGAAGGCAATCTCCTAAAAGCCTGGCCTTGAACTATGCTGCCTATCGGTATATGACTGAGTGGGGTGGGCTTTTTCTATTTGTCATGGTTTGTATAAGCTTGGTCCAAGGATTGGCACTATTTGGAGGTGTGACCTTGTTGGAGTAGGTGTGTCACTGTGAGCGTGGGCTTTAAGACCTCCATCCTAGATGCCTGGAGGTCAGTCTTCCACTAGCAGGCTTCAGATGAAAATGTAGAATTCTCAGCTCTGCCTGCACCATGCCTGCCTCGATGCTGCCACACTCCTACCTTGATGATAATGGCCTGAACCTTTGACCTGTAAGCCACCCCAATTAAATATTGATCCTATAATGTTGCCTTGGTCATGGTGTCTTTCACAGCAGTAAAACCCTAACTAAGACACTATCACACCATGGCAGAGATATGGATGCACCTGGGCCAGCCAATGGGATGAGATTGGCCACAGTTCCATCCCCTGAATGCTCCTGTGCCAATTTTGTCTCAAAGATATAAAGCACATAGGTTGCCTGATACTATCATCATACTTAATAAATGTGTGTGTGTGTGTGTGTGTGTGTGTATTGTGGCACTTGTGTTGGGTAGTTCAGGTATCCACAGAGCCCAGAGACATCAGACACCTTGGAGCTGCAGTTACAGAGTGTTGTGAGCCAACAGATGTATTGAGAACAGAGAACAGAAATCAGGTCCTCGGCAAGAACAGTACATCATGCTCTGTCACCCTATTTCAGTAACATTTATTATTCTTTGATGAGTGTGCATACTTTTAACTTCGGAGCCCTCTCTTTAGCCCTTGTCACATCATCTTTGTCTTTCTTCATCAAGTTGACAAACTCAGGCCTGAGACTTCGTCACTGTTTGGAAACTGTTCATCTGAAAGGCGCAAGAATCAACCCTCAAAGAAGCATGAGAAGTTCAGTCTGTTCATGAAGATGCCCTGGTTGGCCTGCTGCTTGATTCTGGTTTGGGCTGTTTGGCTCACAAAAGGCTTCCCAGCTTTATGTAATTGGTACTGGGGATTGGGGGGAGGTGCTAGGGAAGGAATTGTCTTGTGCATATAAGATGTTTGGGCAGGAACCCAGTGGGTGATATAGCTGTACCCAGCTAGTAGTATTCTGTGTGTGTGTGTGTGTGTGTGTGTGTGTGTTTAAAAGTACTACAGAGAGGGAGAGGGAGAGGGAGAGGGAGGTTTGTCATTGTCTCTCCTCCCATCATCTCTCTGCTGGGATCAATCCCAGGGCCACACATAGCTAGGTCTTGCCCCTCCTTTATTACAGAGTTGCAGGTGTAAGCTCACATGTCTACCTGGACTTCTCCTGATACTCTCTTGACTAAGATTTGAGAGCTGCTGCTCTCAATGTCTTCTTACATAAAGACTTAAAGCTGAGCTGAGAGGACACGTAGTAATTGCTTGAGCCGGTTGTGCCTGTGGCTTTCCTACACATTTTAGCCCGTCTGTCCTGCCTGTTTTTTCACTTTTAAGGATAGAACAGGAGCTAAAAGCTTTCCACAAACCTTCAAAGATCAAAGGTCAGCGCCCTCGATTTTCTACCTGTTCCTTTGATGACACCTACTGATGACAAGAGAAAGGCAGAGAGCAAGCCTGGCTTACTGCTCTCAGGTAATCATCCCTTAGTTGGTAGGGGCTCTCTGAAGATGACCTGGGACAGCAGAGAGTTTTTCAGATAAGAAAGAGACAAAAGTGAATAAGTTCAGCTATAAAACTCCATGCTGCATTAGAGGGAGCATAGCAGGCTGGTCCGGTAGAACTCAGCTCCTCTGGGCCGCTCTACTCCAACTGCAGAGCCTCTCTCCATTCTTCTGACATGCTCTGAATCTTTACACCACGTGTGGTCGCTTTTGAAAAGCCTTGACCTTCTGGCCTGGCCTGCTCATCACATGAGACACAAATCAAAGAGCACTGAAGACTTTCTTCACTCTCCTCTGGTTTCTGAATTCTTTGTGTATTTTGTTCTTCTCACCTCCCACCCATCACTTCTAGCTGCCAAAGTCTTTCCATGTCGATTCTCTATGCTGCTGTGGATCTCTTGAGGATAGGCGCCTTCTTATGGCTGCTGTCCTGGGCCCTAGTGTTCACTGGACGCAGTAAGAGACAACTCATGTTTTCATGTGGATGAGGGGAGACTGTGGGGGATGACTTGGAAGGGCATGATGAGATAGGAGGCCCAGAACCCAGTCTGTCTGGTGTGGCTGTGCTTGTCCTGAGTGATGGGTGAAGACGAAGATCCTTGCTACTGCCCAAGGCTTCAAATACATCTCCCCAGGGATGGGCAGAGAAGGAATTGAGAGGTATGAGTTTGAGGCTGATTACCAGGAAAGGAACAGTAGGAACTGTGGAGATGTAGGGGGCGGGACATCTGTGTCACAGTGAGAGCCCAGCTGTGCCTCTGCCTTAGGCTCTAAAGAAAGAGACCCGTTACTTGAATCTTTCCAGTTTTGCTGCTAACCTGAATTCTTTGCATAAGAAAGCGTTCCAGTTTTAGGCTACCAGTTGAAATTTAAAAATAGCGTGTTTTGTAATCCAGAAAAAAAAAACACGCTTGTAGAATGTCATCAGTTTAGGGAGTGAAAGAAAGATACTTTGCCTTGAATACATGCGGGGCAGGTCTCAGAGGCTGTGAATGGATTGTAAGTCTGGGAGCTCCAGCAGAGCGCATGACTTCTAGGCTATGAGTGGCTTTCAGGGAGAATGGATCCCTCCCTTCCTGTCTGAGATTGATGGGCTTTGGGGATGAGCCCTGCAAAACCTTCCTCCTGTGGGGCCAGAGAGATGCTCTGGACTTGCTTCCCATTTAAGTCCTTGTCCCTAGACCCTGAGCAAATTCTTCAGCACAATAGCATCTGGAACAATGGCCAAACCTCTGCTTACTACTGCGGAGACTGCTTAACACTGACGACAGCCTTTGGTGACGTCTATTCTGTGTTATCTGTGCAAACAAGCAGTGTTGCCTTCCTCCATAGGGAGCAGGAAATCGCTCATTGCCTAGGCAGGTTGTCAGGTCTATGAACCTCCTCCAACATACCCACATTGTATACACAGTGAGGATCTTCACATCCATGCCACCGCACTAGAGACTTAAAAAGCCATCCTGGATTCTAAATGATCTGTTCTAGACACTGCTTTAGATCATAGAGGAAGTGCAGCCAGAGGTGGGGCAGAGGTGTAGGGAGGAAGGGAGGACACTGGTAGAAGATACAAGGCAGAAGCCGGAGCATCACTGTCAAGCGCATTGATAGTGCTGGAGTTTGCCTGGATCATTTTGTCTAATTTCCCCAGGGTGTAGTCCATACCACTTTGTAGACAATCCATATGAAACTCAACAATGGAGTTATACTGTCTGACCCAGCACACAAAGTTTTTCTCCATCTGGCCCATGTCCCATCGTGCCCTACAGTGCCAAGGTATTGAAGGTCATGTGCTATGTACCTTAGCTTGCGCCATGTCTGGATTTGGGCCCCTGCTTGGAACCTGCTACACTTGTCTCATTTTCTGGTTCAACTTGAAGTGTACAAAGTCCTACTTGACTCCTATCCTGGACTGGGTTACACTTTACACAGACAACCTTCCTTCATTGTGTACCCACTCCATGTTGAAATAACCTACTTAGGCAACTATTTCTACATTATACTAGGGACCTACTGAAAGTAAGTACTATCGTATGTCATATATACATTGAAATTTTGCTGACAATCTGAAGTCTTTGTATAGAAAATTCTAATTTTAGATTACTGGTTCAAATTTAAAATGATATGTTTTGTAACCTCAAGAAAACTAGCTTGTGAAGTATCATTAGTATAGAGAGTGAATATATATGATATATATAAATATCTTTTAAAAAGTTTTCTACTCCTCATATATATTTTGATGTGTTATGATAGACATTATGTATATGAGAAAGAGAACATGCAGACCTCAATATATTTGTTGGTGAATGAAGGAATGAAAATATAACAATAGAACTACATTCTGAATGGTCAATGAGCAGTTAGCTACTAGAATTATAGAATCTTCATGTAAAGAAATATTTTTTTAGTTTTATTTATTTATTATTTATTATTTATATGAGTACACTGTAGCTGTCTTCAGACACACCAGAAGAGGGCATCAGATTCCATTGCAGATGGTTGTGTGCCACCATGTGGACTGCTGGAAGAGGAGTTACTGCTCTTAACCTCTGAGCCATCTCTCCAGGCCCCTAGAAATATTTTTTTGTCTGTTTTTTAAGACAGGGTTTTTCTGTGTAGCACTGGTTAGTCTGAAACTCTGTCTATAGATCAGGCTGGCCTTGAACTTGGAGATCTATCTTCCTTTGCCTCCTGGGTGCTAGGATTAAAGGTATGTACCACCACTGCCCAGCTAGTGGTTTTGGCAAGGGGCGAGGACTTTAAAAAGTAGAGAACTTAAAAAAAAAAAACTTATGTATTAATGTGTATAAATATATGTTAATATTTGCTTTTATCTATACCACACATTTGTAGAGCCCACGAAGGTCAGAGAGAACACAGAATCCTCTGGAACTGGAGTCACATATGGTTTTCAGCCATCATGTCAGTGTTAGGAACTGAACCCCGGTCTTCTGCAAGAACAACCAATGCTCTTAACCGCTGAACCATCTCTCCAGCCCCTAAATCTATGCCTAAAGTTGGATTTTCTCAAGTACTCTTCCACAGTAATGGAAAAGAAACACGACAAATAAGGCAGTTTGAAATTTTACCTCAGTGACCTCAGGGGCAGATGTTATTATCTCTTGGGGAATGGAAGCTCAGCTTATTGAGGGCCCTATGGCATCTTCAGACAGGTGCCATCCTCTCCATAGTTCACAGTCCCTGTATCTCTCTTCAGCCCAAGAAACTGGCAGCAGGTATACCAGCAGACCCGGTTTCTGGGGACTCAGGACTGCTCAGGTAGACCCTCTCCTAGATGGCCTTTCCAGACTGTCTTCAGTCCAAGCTGCAGCCCCAGAACGCATGCACTGCCCCAATTCCCCCTTGCTGCAGAGCTGGATCTTCCTGCTTGCTGCTCTACTTCTTATGGATATATATATATATTTTTTTTTAGATAAATTTAACATTTTTTTTTAAGTTTTAAACATTTCTTTTTTTTATTTTCTTTATTTACATTTCAAATGCTATCCCGAAAGTTCCCTATACCCCCCCCCCCCCCACTCCCCTTCCCACCCACTCCCACTACTTGGCCCAGGCCTTCCCTTGTGCTGGGTCATATAAAGTTTGCAAGACCAAGGGGCCTCTCTTCCCAGTGATGGCCGATTAGTCCATCTTCTGCTACATATGCAGCTAGAGACACAAGCTCAAGGGGTACTGGTTAGTTCATATTGTTGTTCCACCTACATATATACAACACACGTGCAACATACACACTACATACAATACACACCACACACATACACAACCAACAACAACAGCAGCAATAACAACAACAACAACAAAATCATGGAGCCTGCATTTCATTAGCTAGCTACTCCTGGGCATGGGACCTGTCTGAAGTGTTTGATATGTTTTTATTGACACTAAATTGGAAGAAATTGATTTTCCCAATAAAAATCAATTGCAAATAATGTCTTGGGAAAGGTTGGGGCTGAGTGTCCACTTCCCCTCCTCTCTGCTGGGATTTTTCTGAGCAGAGTTTGAAATAGGTAACATTAACTCTATAAATTAATACTGATGTTTGGTTCCCTTCACTCACTGGGCAGAGGAATGAAGAAGATCTAATGAGCAATTCAGCTGGAGGCCAACACAACAAACATCCCTGCATTCCTGTGAAGTTAGCAAATGCTAACCTGGAAAGACAGTACTCACCAACACAGTGGGCCATCAGCATACCGACCACGAGCAGCATAATCATTGTGGCAGTGCAGAGGACAAGGTGTAGGCATAGGCTAGAGCAGCTTCCTGGGAGAGACAGCAAGACATGACAAGGATGCTTTTAAAAACCCCATATGAGAATCACCAGAACCTTCATGTTCCCTATGGCAACTCAACTTATGCAGCTGTAAAATGGTACATTAGCCATGTTCTCCCCAAAGACATAGCAGTGTGTTGTGCTTTCCTTCAGTTATCTCATAAGCATTGACAGCTGGCCTAGATCGAGAGAGGTGGGTTTGAACTCTATCAACACCACCATTGATATGAATAAACCTGGTGACCACATGGTGGTGCTGCCTGCCAACAAATGGTGTGCCCCACCCCCACACCCCCTTCACACAGCATTCTCAACCTTTCTTTTCTTCCTTGTTTTTTGAGCATCTGGATTATTTGGTTGCTGTCCTAGTATATCACTGGATAATCCTCAGGGGCTGCTCTGGGGACAAAGGAACAAGGTAGGAACAAAAGTCCTGGAACCCTGCCACACACTATAATAGTTTCTTGTGTTCAGATCACCAAGTATTTGACTTCAATAGGCACCCTAATGCCCAACAACTGTATAGTTCATAGGATGCAGGTGATCAGAGGGATTTTAGAATAATTTTCTCCCTAGTCATAATCCCCTAAACAGTGGGAAATAATTGGTTGATTTGTGCATATTCTGCTTTAGATCATGATTCCAGGACATTGTATTGAATGGCAATAGAGCATGTTCCAGGCTGCTGGATTGATTTGTAGATGTGCATTGCACAGTGGGGCTTGGCCAAGAGGGCATATAGAAACCCCCAAACAACTAGGCTAGACCCTCAAGTGTGCCCTCTGCAGAACACTTTAATAATGTGCTTCTCTAAAGGCAAAGGAGGTATCCCACAGTTTAGGGGTTGTCATGCTGGGGTCACCCTGCCCATAAACTCAGTTTACTCTGGAGAGTCCTGAGTCCTAGATGTGGACTTCAAGGAGGCTTCTCTACAAACCTGTCTCTAGCATGGCCTCTGGTGGCTAAAAAATGGATGGGTACTATATGAAGGAAAGAGCAAGGAGTGAATGCTTGAGGAATCTGACTGGGCTGAGCACTCTCTGGTCAATGACTGCTATCTGATTTTCCTTCAGCACAATGCTCTACTGTATTCATTTCCTAAAACGGACGAGCCCTTGCCATCCAACAAGCTCTCCTGGCTCTTTGCAGAGCCAGCCTTGATTGCCTCCTGTTCAGGCTAAAGCCAGATTGAGGAGACCAGTCTCCCAAAGGACTGGGCTAAGGACCTCCACTAGTGTGCAGCAAAAGCATCTCAGGAGGAGGGGGATGGGGAGACCCTTTTGAAAAATCAAAACTCACAAGACTAAGGCCACCATACCTTTAGCAATGGAGTCACCATCTAGTATTTATGGCATCTTATGGTCACTGTTACTTAACTTGGAAGGGCCATGCATGGGCATCATCTAGTCAAATTGCAAGTTTTAAGATGAAGCCTTCGAAGCTTGGAGACGGATGAATTATGGCACAAAGCTCCCACTTGTGCCTGACTCCCAGGCCAGCACCGTTACTGTGGTAGCGCTTGCCTGGTAGCTCTTACAGGGCCAAAGTGAGTTCATCTCCACCCCCAAACTGTGATAACTGAAGTAGAGAAGCTGCTCATGAAAAGAGGAATTGCAATTGCAGCAGCTGGCTACGCTGTAGCCGAAAGCTCATTCTGTCCCCTGTTTGTGCTGAAGCCCTTCTTTGGGAGATAAAGTAGGGGTTCCAGTTAGAGCAGCCACCTTTGACCCCGGTCTCAGGAGTACACTCCCCCAGCTGTCCTTGATCTCAGGCCACTTAGGCTGAGGGCTACTTGACTTCTACCTCCTGGGATTGATGGGAGTACAAATAAGAAAGGTCACTGAAACATAAGGCACGGATCCACGACTAGCCTGTTTTAAGAAATAACTTATCAGAGAGAAGAGAGGAAAGTGGTGGGGAGGTTGTTTTGTACAGAGTTTCAGTTTGGGAAGGGGAAATATTCACTTCTGGAAGTGACAGTGGAAATGATGATACAAAAACAAAACTCTACACTACTGTCCATTGAAAATGGACAAGATGATAAATGTACATGTGTGTGTATATATACATACATACATATACATATATATATATAGTTATGGATATCCTAATATACAATTTTAACTAGGTTATAAATTTATGGATCTTGTTCCTTGCATTAATTGGATCACTCTTTGTGTCAGGTGGCCCACCAAACATGCTCCATGCACTGTCCAGAAACAAAACCTTAAGGCAAAAATACAAACAACAAAACAATATAAATATCAATATGCCAAACTGCATTTAAATGATGCACAGGCACAAGGGAAGCAATGTGAACGCCAGTGTCTGTGCTTCAAACCATTAACCAATCTAATCTAAGCCTTTGCTCTGTGGATTTTACCCTCACCTGCCTGGTCAGCCACATGATCCAAAGCAAGCAGCCTCCTGATTGTTGTTACAATTCAGTCAGGAGGCCTATATCTTGTACCCCGAGGCTGCCCTTTGTGGCCACCCGCCAGTAAAATCCAGGCCACCTTCTGACAACTTATCCCGTGGCGACTTGACTCTATCTTGGAACCAGATCGTGATGGTTGGCCTGGATCAGCCAGGCTTGGTTGCTGGATGGATGGAACTCATTTGTCTGAGTACCAGTTTGTCTGAAATTCCTGGAGTTGATCCAGGAGAATCTTGCCATGAGTTACCAGGCAGGAACTCTGTGCTCAGGACCACTGACCCACTGGAGGTACCCTAGACACAGCTGTTGACACACAGGTTTATGGGACCCTTGCTGAAGTGGTGTGTGTGGTAGGGAGGTTGGGCAAATGAGTTTCTAGTGCAGTTTAGCAAGTGTTGTCAACTTGGCACTGCATCTCCTTCTACCAGGACCCAGAGTACCTTTGGAGTCCAGCAACATCCTAAGTACCATCCAGGACTCACTCAGTGCTAAAGACAGGACCCTTATTCCCTTCCCATCTCTTCTTCTCTCCTTATTCCCCTCTTTCACACATCCACTTCTGCCATCTTGTTCTCTTTTCTTTCCTCTTTCCTTCTCTCCCTTCTCCTACCCATCCTCTGTCTTCCTCCATCTATTTCTTCCATCTCTCTGATTCTGCCTCCTTTTCCTTTCCCAGCCCTCCTTCATTCTCTTCTCTCTATCTCATTATGCCATCACAAGGAGGAGGTGCCTACCGTGAAGTGAAGCTCCACTCGAAGCTGTTGAATGATCCAGTGTTGTTTGGCTTTGAGGGAATGGGGACAGTGTCTTTTATATTTCAGGCAAAGACCCCTGGTCATGTGAGCACCTTCCCAGACTCATACCAAGAGCTTTTCATGCACTCTGGCAGGTGGGCTGCATGGGAGGGGAGGAGGTATCATAATGCCATGCCTTGGCACAGGTGAAGGCTCTATATTAAACAGTTCCATCTTGAGCCCTCTGAGGAGACCCGAGCTCCAATTAAAGAACAATGGCTGCCTTGTTCCATAACCACCCACCCCACTTTAATGTCTCAGACACTCTCTGATTATGTCTGAGGATCACAAGGGAATAACTCTGGAGGTCGAAAGATGTTGAAAGTCACAGGCTCCCTTGCTAGGAAAAAGGCAGGCTTTGTCTTGCCTAGTCATGATGACAGTGACTCTTTAGAAGTCCCTGCTTAGACATGGGGATTTGCTTTCTCTTTCCTTTGTAGTTTTCTATCCAAGTTGTGGGGTACAGTCAAATGGGGGCTTTATAATTAAACTCCCTAGGTTCTACTTCTAGTCCTACTGAGCTCCATCTTAGCTTTCATGTCTGCTATATGGAGGTCATCCTATGCACTTCAAAAAGCTTTAGGGGCTTTTCAGAGTTTTCCCTTCTCTGCATAACCCTTTGTAGAGTATGTTCCTGCCCAATAGTGTGCCACCAGTAGTCATGAGGACTTTGTCCTTGTCTCTGCAGTCATCACAGCAGGATGTTTGTGTAATCTGAGGAGGAGAGAATGGAGAAGCAAGTGTTTACAGAGGTGTTTGTCCCATCTCACTTGTGCTATCATATCTGGCACAGATCAAGTCAGCCTGGCCGTGAATCCTTTGAGGTTGAGGCTTTTGAGGGAGCAGAACTAGTCAGATGACTGTAACAGGGTTAGTGAGTCTTCCCAGAAGACCCCACATTGAAGGGCTTCTCCACATAAGAAGTTGTCCTTGTGTGTAACTTCTGTCTGAATTTGTCATTAGGTCACTCAGATGCACTGAGGGTCTGAGCTGTATTTGCTTAAGTCTTATTCAACAAAGCTAAATTCTTTAGCTTATTCTCTAAAGCTGCCAAGTCAGTGGGCCACATGTCTCAAAACAGCCAAACTGATCCTCTGTAGATCTGAAGAACATTGCTACTAAATGATGCTAAAGCATTAGCAATCTACCTAGGAGGGAAGTTCTAGACATTTGCAGAGAAATAGATTTTTCTCTCATAGCTTGTAAAAGAATGTTATGGTTTAAATATGAACTTAGCCTGTAAAAGGATGTTATGGCTTCAATATGAACTGTGCTCCACCATAGGCAAGTGTGGCGAGTACTTTGTCCCCAACTAGTAACACTATTTTCAAGAAACTTTGGGAGGTAGGACCTTGCTAGAAAAAGACAAGTAAATTTCTAGCAGACAGATCTTGTTCCTGGCTCTTTGACTGCCTGTCTTCCTGTGCCTCCCTCTCTCCCTCAACTTCCTTTCCTACCTCCTTATCTCTCTTTCTTACTCTGCTTCCAGTCTGCCATGGGGCAACACCCCCCCCCCGTCTGCCATGTGCTTCCAATGTGCCAATCTCGGGGCAGGGGGTGCTAAGCAAAGTCTAAATCTTCAGAAACCAGGTGCTGAAACAAATCGTTACTACTTGAGATTTTCTATCAGGGAATTTTTCCACAAGGAGGTAAACATATCTAACAGAAAAGAATGTATTTTAGAATCTGTTATTGATACTCTTGTTCAAAGGATTCTTTTCCTTGGGCAATGTCTTGGGCATTAAAAGATTGCCCATGCACCTACTGGATGCCTGTGGCAATCCCCACCAGACCCTCTAAACATACCTAGACATCTCCATAATGCTAAATACTGTCTAGAGCCGTAACTTTCTATTTTCTTCTGGTAGAATAGAGTGAAAACTAAGTTTCCCTAGAAACACAGACAGAAGAAGACAGAGTTGTTCTCAGTAAAGTTTAATGGCAGATTCCACTATGAAAGCAGCTGAATTCCTTACTCACACAAGCCCAGAACTACACTCTGCAGAAAGAGAAAAATACATGCAATTACACAGAGACATGCTCTGGGTCTGAGATGTTCTCTCTCTCTCTCTCTCTCTCTCTCTCTCTCTCTCTCTCTCTCTCTCTCTCTTCCTACTACTTTTCTTTTTCTTCTCTTCCACTCTTTCTCTTGCCAACCTAGCTTTTCCTTTGTGTCGTAGAGTATATAAAAAAGCTCCTCCTTTTCCTTCCAGGAAGAGTGTAATTTAAGTCCATGCAATCACACAATCTACTTGGTATCTGGGGCACACAAATTCCCATCTACTTTACCTAATTAGTTAAGAACTTGTAGCCATATATCCATGAATTAGAATCCCAGTACTTTGTCATCTCCTGAGGTTTGCTACTCTTCTTCCCTGTCACGTAAGTCAAGATATACTTGTTTTAAGTCATTCTTGGGCTCTGGGAGACCAGCAGGTTCGACCATTGGGCAAGCAGTTTGCTTGTTTGTGTGTTTTCCACCATTGTTCTGTTACACAGAAGATATGATTGTAGAGAACTGGTCCCATATTGACCTCTGAGCTCTTGTGTAAACCCACTATCAGATCCCAACACAAGCTTCTGAAGTACTCCATATTTGAGCCTCATCAAAGTGTAGTCACAGCTGGTTAGTATTCTCCATTGTCAAAGTGTAGCCACAGCTGGTTAGTATTCTCCATTGTCAAAGTGTAGCTACAGCTGGTTAGTATTCTCCATTGTCAAAGTGTAGCTACAGCTGGTTAGTATTCTCCATAAGGCCCATAGTTGAGTCCACCTGGGCTCTCCTCAAGAAAACAGCCATGCATGTAGGCTTGAGCTACCAACCTATCCTAGGTGATAAGTGGCTTTCTGGAGAACTTTGGCTATCCTTTTGTTGTGAGATAATTCCATCAGAGAACAAGGAGACAGTCTGAAAGCTGAATAGAAAGTCTGTTTTGCCAGCTTGCAACTGCATGGGGAATTTGCCCAAATCATGTAGCCCTGAGACTTATCTTTCTCTGCCTTTTATGCATAAAAACTATACCTTTGTTCACACACTTCAGCTCCCAAGGACAGTTAGTGAGGAAACTATGGAAGTCAGAGGTTAGTATATTTAGATCCTTCCACAGAGCCTGGCCTGAGTCTTTCATGGATTAGAATTTGACTCCTGTTTTGACAGGTAGTGGGGGTCTACAGTGCTGGGTTCTAAGGTCAGAATGGTGCCTCTAATATGGCGTCAGTTGTTCTAAGGTCTCAAGGCCGGTTACTCTTTCCTGCCCAAAGTCCTTAATTGATATGAACTTTGTCCATTAAAAAATGGCCCAGCCAAATTAACTTAAACACACGAAAAGGGACATCCTTTTTACTCCATTGAAGTAGGCCTCCTTTTTTGCTCTTTAGAATACTGGTTGTAATTACCTCATCTTTGCAAACTCAAAGGTCATTTCTTAGCTCCCCCAAATCATAACAACAGGTACCAATGAGCTTGACAGCTGTGTAAAAGTCTTAAAAGTGTTCAGAGTAAAAATGCACCTTTCTGTCTGGATGGGAGTGCATGTGCTGCTTCTCCGTACATGCCCAAGCTCTAGACCCTGAGTGCCTTCTTGTCTCTCCATTTCTGTGCACACATGATCCGGTGCGTGTGTTACTGCACTCTGCCACAGGACCTCTGGTCTAGTGCCCCGCTTTTACTTTGCATGGTGGCTCTGGCAAGGTTTCTTTCTTTCTTTCTTTCTTTCTTTCTTTCTTTCTTTCTTTCTTTCTTTCTTTCTTTCTTTCTTTCTTTCTTTCTTTNCTTTCTTTCTTTCTTTCTTTCTTTCTTTCTTTCTTTCTTTCTTTCTTTCTTTCTTTCTTTCTTTCTTTTTTTCCTTTTCTTTCTTTCTTTCTTTCTTTCTTTCTTTCTTTCTTTCTTTCTTTCTTTCTTATCAGGACATTCAACTATCTTCTGGAAGAAGGGACTGTTTAGTTTTTGGATTATGAAAATAAAGAATGCTTTAGACAGAGGCCTATGGTGAGAGAGGGACACAGCACACCAGGAGGAAAACTGGCCTTGGTAATGAAGAGCAAATCCCCCATTGGACAGTTGGAGCGAGCAAAGCTGCTTAGATATGCTTTGTACAGAACTGTGAATCTAGTGGGAAATCAGAAGACTAGGAATAGTGAAAAGGGACCTGATATGATTAAGGGGCCTTTTCAGTATGTAGGTGTACAGAAAAAATCTGGCTCAGCAGGTAATAGGTATTCAAAAGAAGTTCTGACACCCCAGCTCCCAAGAAATCACCCCCAAGGTCTTGGAATAATTCAAAAGGAGCATCTTTACATAATAAACTCCAAGCTGCACGTGTAGTTTATGCAAACATGTGACTTACAATGGTCCAGGAGTACTCAAATCCAGCCCTTCAGTCACCCCATGCTTAAATGACCAGACACCTTGGTTCACGAGCTTCTGTGCTGAAAGTGCTCCATATGTATTATATATTGCCCATATATATTGTATGCATTATCCCGTATTATTGCTGAAGAGTGATATATAATGATTGTATGTGCAACCAAATGTCAAGAAAACAAGAAGCTCATGTCTGAGCTTTTCTGGAAGCTTCTCTACCTGCCTTTTTTCCCCTATGATACACAGTGTAAATATATCACTTTTTCTGAGCTCTGCTGTCTATTCACTGAGTGTCTGAGCCCTGGGGTTTTCTAGAGGATGCCAGAACACAGTGGGACATACAGAAGAGAAGTCAAGACAGGAGGAAAGTCAAGATCTTCACATCTCCATGCTCACAGGAAATGTCTCCATCACCTCCTCCTTGGGACCTTGGAAGAGAATCTTGATGCTGTAGCACTGTAAGTCTGATTAGTTGTGTGTAGCCAAGTAGTCATCAGTTGTACAGTGCCATATTGAAAGCTCTCTGGAGTGCGTCAGGCCTTTTCAATTTATCCTCTTGTGGGCTGTGTGCACAGTAATATGAAACCTATACCCCAATATTCCTGGTATCAGGACTGCTGCAGGCATAATGGCAGGTTCTCAAACCCAAATCATAGGTTTCCTTTTGCTCTGAAGCAGGCAGAGAAGCCTGGTCTTACTCCATTGATTATAAAGGTTCTGCCTTTGATGCATTACACAGATTGATGGGAGACAAAAGCGCTCTGCTTCCAAAGGAAGACCCTTCCCTTCTACAGATGACGTGGCTGGGGCATGACTGTATTCTGAAAAACACAGCCGAGCTAGAAACAAAACAAGGGTGAAGGTTTGGTGCCAGAAGTTACTGTTCGGTGCTCACACAGACTTGCAGACATTCTCAAGGCATTTTTGCTTCAAGGCTGAAAGAGCAAGAAACGACATCAAGATTGGAAGAGAACAGAGACATAAAATCAAATAGTACCAGCTACAGTTCAGGTTCTTCTTGAGAGAAAGCACGGGTCAGGTCTGTTCTAAGGGATTCCTAGGAGAGCCCCCTTGCAGCAGCAGAGTGGAGGAAGGCACAGCCATGTGTTCTCACTTTCCGCCCAGCTGCTATCATCCTAATACCCAACTGTATCCGACTCATCTCCCCAATTTGCATTTCGGTCATTTAAACTCATTAACACACTGATCAGTAAACCTAACATGTGTGTTTAGAGGTTTCAACAGGATAGGGAGGAAAGACGAGATATTAGACAATGTGCAGGCTAGATGTTCTGTGCCCACACACCAAAGTGAGGGATTTCTGTCCTTGACTTCGGAACCCTCACCCAGTGAATGGAGGATTTCTAGTCCTCTCTGCTTTAAATTATTTGCATATACCTTGGGTGAGAATTCCAGTGTTTTGTGGGGTTGGTTTTCTGTTTTGCTTTGGTTTGTCTCTCTAGCTTGCATTGGAACTCAGAGCCCAGGAACCTTGCCTGGGTTCACACGAAGGCAGCATTGAGTGGTCAGCCGACTCCAAAGCTTTCTGTACTTCTTGCAAACACTGAGGGGTTGACTGAACACTAGGCTGTCTTGACTTGATGGTATCTCTATGAGCTACAGCAGTCCTCTGGTCTCGGCTAAGGTGGGACAACCTATCAGAGTCACAGAACCTTCCACCCAATGCACTCACCCGCTGAGCAGTGACATCAGTAAGCTGTGTACTTACTTCGAGAATGAGACACCCTCCTCACTCTCTGACAGATCAGTGTTGCATTCTTCAGAAACCAAGAATAGTATTCCAGACAATACCTACAGGTTCAAGCATAGTTGGGAGTGGTCACTTTCCTGTCATGACCATAAGACAGAATCAAAAAGAGTAATTACACAAGTATGAACAAGGCCCATTTTGCACTTCAGAGAACCCCCTATTTATCTTTATAGAGTATGGGAAGAAGGGCAGAGAAGAATGCTTGCTAGGAAAGAGCTCAGACTTTGGGGCCAATGAGATTAATTTCTAATCTTAGATCTAAAGATTATTAGGATGTGTGAGTTTAGGTTGGCTACTTAATCCTCTAGGCCTTAGTTTCTTCATATGCAAGTAAAAGTCAGTAATACAAGATTAAGTAAGATGGTATGTATGATGTCCCTGAACTATACCAGTGTCTATATGTTCAGTAAGAATGTTCACTTGTATTTGTGGGAGAAGGAATGAGGAGGGAAGAATGCTATCATTACACATGTATCAAATACATTGCAAAGAGAAACTCAGCTCCTGGTCTGAGGCACTCAGGGTTGCTTCAGAATGCCACAGTATAGAGACCCCAGAAGCACGCTATCAGGAGAGGTTTCAGTTCAGGCTGTCAATGACTTATTGTGATATAACTGACATCTGAGGTGGCTGAGCCAGACATGTTGGAATTGAAACTCAGTCCTCTGCAAGAGCAGGTAGGTGCTCTGAACTGCTGAGCCATCCCTTCAGCCCCAGCTGTTTGGATTTTTATCCTAGGTAGTCCTGCCTGTGCTAGAAAATACTGTAATTCCAGTCCTCCAAAAGACCAATATTTCAGTCAGGACCTCATCAGGAAAGTGGAAACAACGAGGTGCTTTAATAAAGCAAATTCACACTAGATAGTGGTTCCAAACAGGTTAAAAGAGAAGAAGCCAAGGCAAGAAGGAAGGAGGCACCCCTGTGTCTGTTGGACAGTGATTGACCAGCCAGAAGAGACAGAAATGTGTGAGGAGCACAGAAGGGATGGGGGAGGGGGGTTCTGTGTTGTTATGGCAGCTGGAGCCTCAGCTTATTTCTGGAAATGCATAAGTGTAGAAAATTTCCTTGCCCTCTCCATTCTGCCAGTGTCTTCCATTTGCATGAACAAACAAGAAGCTGGATGGCTAGGCATTCTGGGAAATGGAGTTTGCACAAGCCAGATCATTCAGTATAAAGCTGAACAGAGCAGAGGTGTGTGTATCTCAATGATTGACACAGTAGGGTCACTCTTCTCATGAACCTGGACCTGCTCAAGGACACTTAAAGGGATAACGTGTCAAACCTGGCCAACCCAGTTCAGCTCACCACAGTACCTAAGCATTTGGTTGCCATAGTTACAATATGTCAGAAGTCACAAATGTGCCAGAGAAGGGTGCATGCAGCAAGTGCAAGAGAGCAATGCGTAAGTTCCAGCAGAGTCACTAGCCCAACAGTCCAGCATCCCTTGTGCTGGTCAGAGTACCATCTACATCATCTCATTTAATTTTCCTAACACTGCTACAGTAGCAAGAGTATTGCAATCTTTCTGTGAACAGAGCTCTTGGAATTATGTGGCATGTGGCCTGGAATGTGGGCAGGATTAGGTACATTCTGGGATACATCAGATAAGATTCAAAGAGACTATGTGAGTAGACCCCCAACACCACATTGCTTGTAGGTTATAGAACCTAATTTTAAACTGAAGCCTGCCTAACTTCCAGCCCAAATACAGTATTTAGTCCACTAAATACTGGCTTTTGGGCCCTTGACTCACACCCTAGCCTTAACCCTTCTTAGTCAGGGTGATCGTGTAGAGGCATTTTCAAAGACAATTTCAACAAGTCTCATCTGTTTCCAGTGCAGTAAGGGCGTCAAACTATGTGGTTAAAGGATCTGCATCAGGATGTGGTACTAACAAATGAGGTGCTTTGTGAATCTCCAGACAGGGTCAGAAGTTCCATCGTTTTGTGGCCTGTTCTCAAAAGGCCAAAATTCCCTTTTGGAGTCTTAATTCACATAGCTTATTTGTTGAATGGAAAGTTTCTGCCTCTCTGATCAGGAAAGAGTACTTCATGATAACATGGCCAGGGCCAAATCTGTGGCAGAATCTCTAGGTCCTTCCGTCAAGTTAGTATAGCAAGGCAAATCACTAGTAGGTAACTAGTCATATGTGGCAGAAAATAGAGTGAAAGTTGTGTTAACAATAAGATTTGTTGGGTTACTTTGAGGATACAGCTCTCAAACAGAAAAGACTAAACTAGTGGTGCTCAACATTTCTAATGCTGTGACAACAGTTTCTCAAGTTGTGGTGACTCTGACCCATAAAAATTAATTTTGTTGCTACTTCATAACTAATTTTGCTACTTTTATGAACCATAATGTGAACACTTTTCAAGATAGAGGCTTACTAAAGTGGTTTGCAATCCACAGGTTGAGAACCACTGGGCTAAATAATCATGGAGGAAAAGCTGTAGTGTCTGCTGAGTTTGTGATCAGACTGTGGTATCAGGGCCAGCTTCAGTGCCATCGGTATGAGCTGGACTCTGACATTGATGTCCAAGTTCTTTGCATCATGAGCCACAGATACCTGACAACCCTGGGGATGTCAGTATTTGTAATCCATTAGAAGTGATATGGACTTAGTTTCTGTCATCCTATAAGATAGGAAGTCATTTCCTCATGATTGTGGTAGGAACCCCAAAATTGGGAAAGTCTCAACAGAGGACTGCACTGGAAGAGATTTTAGGTGAGAAAGGGAAATTAAGGAATGAGAGTTTTCGAACTGACAGAATAAATGGTTGAGCATCTAGGGTTCTGTATGTTTTATTTCTTCTAAATTGAGGAAATAGATAAGAAAGACACAGAAAGCTCTGTGGCAAGACTTGAGGGGAATGAGTTGATAAGCAACAATGTGGGTGATTGAAATGATAAGGTCATTTGGAATAGGGATAAAGGAAGCAATGGGGTCTACCATTGTTGCTATAGACAGAGCTAGCACCCCAGAAGTCCTAAAAGTCTCCAAGCCATCTTCCTTTCCATCTCAGCACATGCCATTTCATTCTTTGCTAGAGTGACTTCTCCAGTTTTCTACTTCCATTACTTCTACTTCAGCTTACTGGGGAAGGACATGCATTTCTACTGTTTAACAACCCAGAATAAAGCCAGAAGCATCTTCTATCAGTACTGGAAGACAGTAGCACATCAATGCCTAGATCCTCTAATGAAGTGTGATCAGCCTCCTGATTTTCTCTGGCAGGCAACAACTGCTGTGAATTAGAGGTCTGTAATTTAGATAGGTAAATATTTTGATTATATTTCTCCTAGAAAATTTCCTCAAGTATAGGACACTGGTATCCAAAGTCCTTGGTAGTAGGTAATTCTACCACACATAGTGTGATTCATCTCTGTGTAATCTAAACTCAGCTCACCCTACCTCAACTCAACTCAACTCAACTCAACTCAACTCAACTCAACTCAGCTCAACTCAACTCAGCTCAACTCAACTCAACTCAACTCAACTCAACTCAACTCAACTATCTCATCATTTAATCTTAATCCAATCTAGAATATCTAAGCACAACTCTTCTTTACACAACTCATTTAATCAGACATCACCTCATCCCCATTAGGGCAATCTGCTCAATCAGCTCATCACAACCCAACCTAATTCATCTCAATTCGTTTCAGGCAAAATTCAGTTAAGTGTAACTCAGCTCAACTATATTTACCAGATCCTGCATTTTGTTTCGAGAATGTAGAGATGAATTAAGCCTTGTTGTGGAGCTCAGAGATATAAAAGTCTAGTGGGGCCACACTGTAGAGGAAACTCCCTTATGTCACCTGTCACCTGCCTGGGAATTATTTAATGCCTGACTACCTGATAAGTTTCAGAGAAACCACGTTCAAGGAGAAGACTATAACTATTGAGTATTTACCACCTGCCTGGGGATTATTTAGTGCCTGGCTACCTGGTAACTTTCAGAGAGACCACACATAATAAGAAGACTATAACAATGGAGTGTGCAAGGGAGTCACTGTCGCAGGTTACCTTGTTGCTTCTGAACTGAAATCCCGCTTTTGGACTGCACAGAGGCATTGCTGGAAGAAGCGGCAGAGCTCCATCAGGCATGGGGTGAGTTTCTTCATGGCCAGGGACAGAGGAGTATCTGTATTGGCCTCTTCATGGAGGGGGGGCCAAGGACACTCTGGAACATGCAATCTCAGACATGTGAAATCAGTAAGAGCTCAGCAAACATCTTCTCTTGGGTACAACCTCTGATAGGGTTGCACAGTCTAGCCCTTATTATAGGTAGATTGGTAACAGACAATAGAGAGCATGGTTTCATTATTTTTCAGTGAAACTACTGAGGAAAAGTCAAGAGACTGGTAGAGAATGATAGTAATAGGGTTCAGGAGGAGACCAGGCATGGGTTCTCTGAGGAGTATGCATCTAAATTGTAGAACAGAAATGCACTGGGGGCAGGGCATCACTGGTACAGAGGCTATCTTATTATCATGCAAATGGATAGCCGGTAGGGGTTGGGGGAGATGGATGCTTTAAATACAGAGGGTGTGCTGCATTTTGTGTGTGTGTTTGTGTGTGTGTGTGTGTATACGCACATGTGTAAGGCATCAGGAAGGTGTGATGGTTAGTATTGACTGTCAACTTGAAAGGATCAAAAATCACTTGGACTGGATTAATTGAGGTGGGATGACTCATGTTAAGGGTGGGTGACACCATCTCATGAGGTGAAGTACTGGACTGAATAAAAAAAGAGGAAGTATTCTGGGCACCATGATTCATCTTCCTCTGTTACCCAGCAGTAGATACAATTTGAGAGCTGTCTCTAAGCTCCCCTCTGCCAGCATGAACTGTACCCTTGAACTGTGAGCCCAAATAAACCTTAATATCCTTAAGTCACTTTTGTCAGGTAGTTTGTCCCAGCAATAAGAAACTAATGCAGAAGAGAATCGCAGATTCGAAAAATGAATCTGGCAGTCCAAGTCTGGCAAGCTGGACAACGGTTTCTGAGCTCTCCTCCTTTGGGGGTAGGTTGATTATATATCATGTAGTCAGATTTTCACTATTGTTTAGTGTGTGACATTTAGGAAAAGAATACAAATATTAAGCAAAGGAGAAAATAAGCTCTTAAAGACCTCATCCTATCAGATCTCCTAAAACTGAATCAATTTCTTGAGGCTGCACCCAGGCAACCTTACAAGAAGAATGACTTAGACTCAGCATGCAGAGTCACTGGGAGGACTCAGTAAGTCTTTCCACACAGAGCATGTGGCACTATTACTGCCACGGAGCAAACATAACTAATAGCTAGTATTGTTGATTTACTTATTAAAAGATATTGAGAGTCTACCACGTGCCAGGCACCAACAGACTCGTAATACAACAATGAAGAACAAGAAGGAGCAAGGCCCTCCTATCATAGGGCTTGTCACCTGGGACTAGAAATTATATTAGGATGTTACAGTTGAATGGTCACCCATCACCATTAAACAAAATGACATAACATCTAGAAATGAGCAGACAGGAATAGTGGCATCTCTTTAATGTTGTTTTGACTGTTGCCTTTTTTTTTTTTTTTTAATTTGATTTTGAGACAGAGTCTCAAGAAGTTTAGGCTGACCTAAAATTTGTTATTTAACTGAGATAATTTAGAACTCCTCATCCTTCTGCCTCCAACCTCTGAGTTGAAAGAATACAGGAATGTAACTCTTTATTTATAAATACAACTCATTTTCTATTGAGCATTTTTCATTACAGCTCTGTAGCGGTACAAATTAACTGATACTAACATGTAGCTGCTGTCTGAAAACACTACAGATAACTCCTATTTACAGCAATATAAATGTCTGGCAAGTGTGCAGTTGGTTTTTACCCCATTTCAGATAGAAGAACTATTACTATACGTTGTAAATTAGCAAGTTCTTTTGAAATTACTTCCCTATATTGGTTTGTAAATCTGATTCCTTACTGATACAGTTTTAAGACCTTTCTGATTTTCTCATCAATTACTGAGTTGAATAGCATCTTTAATATACTGACACACTTACATTCTACATTTTACAAGACTTTTCTTGTGTTACTATGGATGGAACTGAGGTCTCCATGCGTAGCAGGAGACCAACAACCAAACCTAACCCCATTCTGCGAGTGTCTAATATTAATTTATCAGCAACATTTAGCAAATAGAGGGTTCACAAAGCTATCAACTCTTAAAACATGTAGAAAAGTATTTTTCCATGAGTCTACTAGAACATTAACTACTCCCACACCACAGAGAATGGCTAGACTCCCATCAATGTGCCATTTAGCATCTACCATGAACCAGGTACTTTCCTAAGGTTTTTCCCCAATGATTACCTCATCTAGTCGTTGTAACAACTGTGAAGCAGATATTGGAAGTCTTGTCATATAGAAGAGTTTACTGAGCACAAAGTGGATCAGTCACACCATTGGGAGGGAGCGATTCTGCAGAGACCTGACTCTAGGATCATGCTCAATAAGAACCATATCCCTACTGTATAATCAGCATCCTTAAGGATGGATTTGTACACATCACTTCCATGCTGCACCTCATCTGTTCTTATTGACCTCAGGGAATGACCTCAGGAACCTACATGATCTAATACAGGGCACTCCTACAGTTCACTTGAGTACCAACACATCACTTTGATTCTGATTCCTAAATGTGACCCGAATCTCACTGCCCATGTAATTATTCTTTACTCTTAGCCACATTATCATATATGAGTCCCCTCACTGTGCCTTTCATCCCAGCATCTCTGTAGTTTTCATTCTGAGGTCAGGGATATCATTGCACAGCACATATCAGGACATATGGTTTTTCCATGCCTCAGAACATGGGCCAGATTCCTTGTCATGGCAGCAGCTTGCTCTTAATTTCACTTTTTCTGGCCTCCGTTCCTATGAATCTTACCATCACCACAAGAATTCTAGCTACAGAGGCCCTTTTCAGTCCCCAGGAATGTCAGTCTTCTCGCTTCCATGGGTTTGCTTATGCCAAGGCTCTGTAGGAGTACATGCTTAGCAGCATCTTGTCAGAAAGTACTTGCTCACTTGGGTCCCTGCATGACTTCTTCAGCTGAAAGGATTCTTTTCCTCACTAGCTGTACAAAGTGCTGACTGTTTCTTCACTCAAGAACTGTATAATGCTCTTCCTTTAATAGTCATTTGTAGTGCGTGCGTGCATGCGTGTGTGTGTGTGTGTGTGTGTGTGTGTGTGTGTGTGTGTGTGTGTATGCATGCCACATCTTAGAAGAGGTAATACAAAAAGATAAAATGATCACAGATATTGGAGCTAGGCGTAGATGGTTTCCAAACGCAGCCTCTTGTCTATAGGACCCATCAGAATCCTTTAATGAAGATAGCATTATCTACCTTCCAGAATTATTGGACAGATAAATTGAGATAGCCCTAACTCTAGGCACATAGTAGGAGCTTAATATATGTTCACGGAAGAGATAATTGAACGGTTAATAAAAACCTTTGTGGAATATTTTAAAAATGCTTTCTGAATGAGTAAAGTAATTTACTTGAAGATGTCAGAACCTCTTTTATGAAGTAAATGCCTCGTGAGACAGATGATAGACAGAAGGATGGAGATGGGATGCAATAGATAGGCAGATAGCAATGTATTAAAGAATTATCAGCAGAAATGGCTAGGAATATATGGACCAATAATACATGATAAACAGGTGGATAGATAGACAAAGATAGCTATATAAATACATCTATAAATATAAATATGGATGTAGATATAGTTAACATGTATCTTAGAACTCAACCTGACAGTATTCTTGGCACCACCAGTGTTTCTCTTTAGATCTCCTAGGATAAGAGACACAATTTCTTGGTAGCACAGTTGGGTCTTTGTGTCTGAAAGGACCATTCATCATTCACTGGAGCCTGTTAGGATTGAAATAAGTCTGAGAATGTATGAAACAGGAGTCTGTGCAGGCTCCAGCAACTTAATAATGCCCTGTTGACATATGACTGACCAGTGCTGTGATACTCAGGAAGTTTGTATGGAAAGATATTCAGGAGAAGGTGGGGCCTGAAGACCTGTCCATCTTTGAGGGCTTACTTTGTCTCCCCTTTGTGGGGAGCTAACCAGCCCAGAAAAAAAAAGTGTGTGACAGCCAAAAGCTGAGAATAGAAATTCAAGTCCTGGGAGTTCTGTAAACCGTGTCTAGGAAGTCACTGCTTCTCAAACCCATTGAATGGCGTGCTCAGGGATACAACTAGCAGGGCATCCTTTAAAACACAGTCACAGGGAATTGTGTCCTGCAATTGGGGCTTAGATTTTGCAGCAGTCATTTATGCCTTCTCTGTCTGATCAGCCAACCAGCAGCCAACAAGCTCATCATGAGAGCAGCTTCCGCTTGCAAAGTGATCGGCACATTTTCTAGATGTTCACTCAATGAATGTTGATCCAATTAAATAACGCAGAGCTTTAAAATCCCAAGTCAATTCAGCACACATTATCTTAATACAAAACCATGTAGAAGGGAATAAAGAGAACAGATGTTTTTAGCGCTCACAGTAATTGCAGTGGTTCTTGCTTTAAATTGAGGGTATCAATCCTGGAGGCCACCCTTCATAAGAGTAGTTGAGCTAGATTTGCGTCCTTGCAGTCTGAGATTACAGTGATAAAACAAACCTTATTAGACTATGCAACCGCATTCAGAAAGGACAAGCTTAAGCAATGGCTGGGTGTTCCTACTCACTTGAAACTTGATGGGTTGCTGGGACCCGAACTGGCTCTTTCTCAGGGGTGAATGGCCACTCTGCAGGAATACCATCTGTAAATATTAAGAAGAAAACTCTCCAAAACTGAAATGAGATGCCGTTGGGCCATTATACACAAACAGTCCTAACACCTTCAAGGTGAGGGTTCTTACAAACCCATAGAGGAGTGAGAGCCCAAGAGAAAGAAGTGGTTTAGCTACAGTTTTGCAGTCCAGCAATGCCATGAAGCCACTTCTTCTGATTCTTTCCCTGGAATAATGTACAGTGACCGCATGCTCGCAGGTGCTTTTGTGCCACTGTTCCTCTTCTTCCAGGCTATGCTTTCCTCCGAGGTATGCAGTGGGGCCAAGCAGTCTCACCTGTCTGTGGGACTCTAGGAGCTGGTGCTTTGGTTGGATTTGGAGTCTGTGTTCCAGGAAGGAGTGTTCCTGAGAAGTGAGGAGAAAGATAACCATGCATCGCTTAAAGGGGAGCACCATCTAAAGAAGATACATTCTCACCAGTTTGATTGACTAGGCAGACACTAAGATAGATGTTGAAGGTGCAGGAGTAAGAAATGGAGATGCAATCAAGTTCTTTCTGTAGTATGTAAGGGAATGAATGTGTCCCATCAGTAACTGGTAACATATGATGGAGCCATTGGGAACTTAGCAATATAGTAAGTTATGGTGACACTGTATGGTACAACAATGGTACTGAACAAGGAAGTATTTGACTATGGGCCTTCTGAGACAACTTGTCATTGATCTGATACACAGTCTACATATGGACTCCAGCCACATTCATGGTAATCACGTGTCAATCATTTTAATAATAACCTAGATTTTCAGCTCACCATCTGTCTCTCATGCTCATAAAGTTTTGGTTTTTAGGACCACTTCAGGCCCTGACCCCTGCTAACATGAGTCTGGTTTCTAGCAATTCAGTAAAACAGCCGAGAGAGAGAGAGAGAGAGAGAGAGAGAGAGAGAGAGAGAGAGA
>NC_034606.1:31410311-31414835 GCF_900095145.1 Mus pahari
GAGAGAGAGAGAGAGAGAGAGAGAGAGAGAGAGAGAGAGAGAGATCCATTCTGAGGATGAATCAGAAGACTAAGGCTGGGGTACAACCTGATCCAATAAATAGGTACCCAGTTCAGCAGGCGCCATTGTTGACTGCAACAAGGAACTTATGGCTAGTGAGATTAGGCCTGGAAGGCAGGGCAAAAAGCTTGTGCAAAGACGAATGAGCAGTTAGTACTGTTCTGTGGATGGACTCCAGGGAATGAAGTGGAGAGCAGGGGAAATGCTGGGGAGCCCATGTTTCAGCCAACACTACTATGTCATCTACTATTTGTGATTGCTCTTCTGCTGGGACTAAGTTTTGTGGTGTCCAGTTTGACATGGCTGTCACTCCATGGTCCTCCACGTGAGTTGTAGAGATGAATGCTATAGATGAATGCTCACTCATATTCAGTCCATAACTATCAGAATCCCCAACTCCAACGGAATTCTCATTTTCTCTGGAAGGATCATCATCTTTTGATTTCTCTTCAGGTAGTGACTAAGACTATCACCTCCACTGACGAAGGTACCAGTAATGGTTGCTTCCTTGATGGATTTCTGCGTAAATCTGGACACCTGAGCCAGATCCAACTTGGCTATGACTATCATTTAGTTTGACAGACTGGTTCTGGGATCACAGAATACTGAAGTTTGTAAGGGACTGGGGGCCCTTGACGGCGCCTGTCGTGGATAGCTTGGGCAGCTTACAAGAGTTGCAGGAAATGATTACTGTCCAAATGCTTACATCCTAAACCAAACTCCTTGCCCTGAAAACTCTTAATTACAAGAAAATGGAAACTCAGAGGAAGAAGAAAATTTTCCCTGAACAGTGTATGTAGTTAAGGCAAGATCGCAGTCCAGCTGCATCTGAATTTGAGACAGAGCTGAGTTTCAAGGTGGCTATAGTTCCATTCACCAAAGTAAAGTGAATTTGTTTAATTTTCCTCTACACTAGTATAAGGGAAAGGGGGAGAGGAAATCAAAAGAAGAGGATTAGAAGAGTGAATATGGATGAAGCATGTTACCTGCACATATGGCAATGATATGAAATGCTTTACAATTAATATGGAAAAGTAAAGAGGGGTAGCTGGAGGGTCTTGTGAAGAAGGAACATTTGTTTTTTTTATTCATAAATAAGAATAAAGGGATGGAATAAAGAAAAGGAGAAGGAGTTTGCTTTATAATCATTTATGAAATCACTACTTTTTCCTACTTTTCAGCATATGTATTAGATTTCAACACATTAAAATGGCATACAAGGAACTCCAGCTGAGTGATAGAGACACCAACCCACCCACAAGACTTACAATCCAAAATTTGTCCTGTCTACAAGTAATGCAGGCACAGGGGAGGAAGCAGAGACTGAGGGAGTGGCCAACTTATAACCAGTCCAACTTGAGACCCATTCCATGGGCAAGCACCAATTCCCAACACTATTTATGACACTCTGTTATGCCTGCAGACAGGAGCATGTTGTCCTCTGAAAGGCTCCACCCAGCAGCTGACTCAGGCAGATACAGGTACTCACAGCCAAACAGGGGATGGAGTTTGGGGATTCTTACAGAAGAATAAAGGAAAGTTTGCAGACCTCAAAGGGGACAGGAACTCCACAGGAAAAACCAACAGAGTCAACTAACCTGGACCATTAGGGCTCTCAGAGTCTAAACCATCAACCAAAAAACATACATGGGCTGGACCTAGGCCTCCTGGCTCATATGTAGCAGATATGCAACTTGACCTTCATGTGGGTCCTGAACAACTGGAGTGGTAGCTATCTCAAAAGCTGTTGCCTGTAGGTGGGATATGTTCTACTAGCTGGGCTGCCTTGTCTGGCCTCAGTAGGAGAGGAAACACTTAGCCTCACAGAGACTTGAAGTCCCAGGAGGCCCCTACCTGCCCAGAGGAGAAGGGGACAGGGAAGGAGAAGGATTGTGGGAGGAGGTGACTGGGAGGGGGCAGTGAGAGGAATATAAAGTGAATAAGTAAAATAAAATAAAATTTAAAAAAGAAGCTTTCAAAACAGACATATTCAAGGGTGATTGCAAAGAATGTTGTCTCTCACCTGAGACTCTGCTGGGCTGTGCTAGTCGCCTAGGTGTGGTCAGTATCCCAGTAGGATGCAACAGGTTTCCTGTGCTCCTGAGCTGCTGGGCATCTTCAGTGGAGGCTGGTGTGGAGGGAAGGCTTGCCCAGGGTGGTCCTCCAGGTGTGCTATCATCCACAGTTAGTGGCATAGGCATGGGTACTGTAGATGCTTGTGTGTATCTATTTGTCTGCCATGGTGTTCTGGTCATGTTCCCTGCAGTGTGTCGAAAGTGACAACCATTGGTTTTGCTATACTTGATCTCCTTGATCAGGTGTAAAAGTACAGACATAACAAATGCTCTTAAGGGGCAAGTGAAATATGTACGCATAACACAGATAATTCTTACATTTTACCATGGCGTGGAAAAGACAGATTAAACCAAATTTTGTTTTCTTTGGCAACAAGTCAAAAGAAAACATCTGGTTTACATCTCTTAGCCTGGTGGCTAAGAGAACTCGTTGGTTTTCCCAGAACACACTCAGTGGCTCTCAATCACCTATATCTGCACCTCTGGGGGAACTGGTGTCCTCTTCTGGCTTCTGATGGCTTTACGCATGTGATGCACATACATTCATGCAGGACACAGGCACTCATGCACACACAGAAGTTAAAACTAAATCAATCTTTGAAAAATAATACCCCCAAATCCTCTCTAAACATCTTAGTCCCCTAGAAAGCTAGTGTATGTGGTTGGGGACCGGGGCACTGTCTCAAATGTGTGAGATTTATTTCCAATTATGCAATAGGCTGGGAAGGTTGTTTGAGATGAAGAGACCTGAAGGCATTGGCATGGTCTGGCTTTCTTCACACTGTGAAGCAAGTTACTTAACTTATTTTAATTATGCAGTTTGTTCTTAGATTCAGTGTTGGAGAACTCAGGGCCTTGTATATGCTGTGTATAGTTTTGAATGTGATTGTGCTTGAACAGTAGTTCTCTTACATTGCTTCTTGTGTTTGGTCACAGCAACAAAGAGAGTAGCTAATACACCAAACAAGCACTTGACACTGGGGTATATTCACCACCCCTTTTAGCCTTGACATTAAACTGGAGATGATGACGTTGATGATGATGATGATGGTGATGATGGTGGTGGTGATGGTGGTGCTAACAACTCACCAAGCTTTCCATAGTTACACTAAATATCCCCTAATCATCCTTTAAAGATGATAGTTTCACAATGGTTCCCATGGAAGAAAGTTAATAATGTTTTCTCTTCAAGTTTATATAACTAGTTGTGAAAGATGGTTTTACATCTGTGAGCTAAGTGGGAAATGTTTGTTTATCCAGAACACGAGTTCTCCCTTCATGTATTGATGTCGATACTCTCACTAAAGTTCTGAGGTTTGCCTTATATGAAACAGTGTTTCCTTTAAGGACCATGAGCAGGTATTTAATGAATTTTCTTACCTCCAGAAATCATCTATTTTTCATTATACTGGAGTATTTTACAATTTTGTGTAGTTTTTCACAATGTAAGTTATGGTATTAACTTTTTATAGAAAATCTAAAAGTTGCCGGGTGGTGGGGGCGCACACCTTTAATCCCAGCACTTGGGAGGCAGAGGCAGGCGGATTTCTGAGTTCGAGGTCAGCCTGGTCTACAAAGTGAGTTCCAGGACAGCCAGTGCTATACAGAGAAACCCTGTCTCGAAAAAAATAAAAAAATAAAAAATCAAAAAAAAAAGAAAAAAAAAGAAAATCTAAAAGTTGTAGTTGGTAGAGTCAAATTCTATTCCACTCCACTGTTTGAGACACACCCTTTTCACAGCCTGCTTCTCTCTTGTCCATCCTTACCTCCTTGAGGGAGGGCTTTGCCCCCTGCTGTTCTAAGTAGGATGTCCTCCTTGGGCTTGTGCATGCAAGAACTCAATGTAAGTTAGTTTACATCATGAGTATAGTTTGTTTTCCTGTAACTCCCTTCTATCCATGAGCTTAAGAGACAATGGGGACATTTAAAGAGCCATTTTCAAACTCTCATCCTGGCTGGAAGCAAGGATGTCTTTTGATGAGTGAGTGAATAATGAGTTGTACTGATTCTGATCCATCTTCAGCATAGATAATACTGACTGTTATTGAAAGAGATCACTCAGTTTTGTATATTTCTCAGGTCATTGTTCTTGTATCTCTTGTGTTTGGTGACAATACTGTCAATATTGCACACAACGTGGTAGGATTGATTAGGAAAAATCTTGCCCAGTCACTGGTGGCATCATTTCATGTTGGGGTGGAGTCACTAACACCCCTTTTGGTATGGATATCCAACAAGGAGCAAATTAACCAAACTGTGCCTTAAAATGTTGACCTCACTGTTTCCTGTGAATTTGCAAAGACATCTACCTATATTGTTGAAGTAAAAATATCTTATTCCAGCAGTAACTATCATCATACAAGATATCGTCAGTAGGGGACGTGGGGTT
>NC_034606.1:31414940-31477629 GCF_900095145.1 Mus pahari
GGTTTTGGTTTTTTGAGACAGGGTTTCTCTGTGTAGCCCTGGCTGTCCTGGAACTCACTTTGTAGACCAGGCTGGCCTTGAACTCAGAAATCTGCCTGTCTCTGTCTCCCAAGTTCTGGGATTAAAGGCGTGCGCCACCACGCCTGGCTATTTTGGGACTTCTTAAGACAGTGTTTTTTGGTATAGATATCTATTAATATGAATTCTAGAAGTACATCATTGACTGACCCTTCTGAACCCTGCTACACTAAGCTGTGGCATCATTTAAGGTGCTGGGAAGAGTTAGATGGAGGTATTTTATTTAATTATGTGAGACTAAAGGAAACAGTAGAGAGACACAGTAGAGTAAAGAAAAACCAAGAAAGCAACTTACCCAAGCTTGGGGCACTACGGTGTGTACCTAGGGTCCCAACGGGAAGCTCTGGAAACATCTGTTTGCTTTCTGTCAACGCTTTCTCTGAAGGAGCAGTTGTCTTTGTCCAGGGAAAGGACTTCAGAGCAGATACCCATTGTGTGCTCCAGTGTGCAGAATACGGTCTTAGAAGTGACTGCTGGCTTTGAGTCATGAGCCTTGAAGTCCTTGCTGTCCCCCTGGTAGTTGTTCCTCAAAGGAAACAGCCAATGGCAGTTTTAACTTACTTGCCACTTTGGGCACATAGAACTGTTGAGTCACGAAAAGACAATTAGGCAGTAGTTATATAAAGTCCAGATATTATGATATTACTGTGAATGGTACCAAATGTCACCAGAGGATGTTTTCTCTTGAATGAACAATGGGGTTATATATCATACAAGTGCTGTGTGATAAACTGCTGTGAGCAGAAAGTAAAGTTGTCAGATCTAAGAGTGCCAGGCTGTCTCTCCTGACGATACTCAGGGACTTGTCAGAGTCTGAGTGTCTCTCTGCCGTCCTCAGCTGCTCCATGACTCAGACCCTTGTCTCTGCAAGAGTAATGAGGCTCATACTATCTGCCCCATGGCCACATGTAGGGACATCAAGTGAAGCTGGGCTTTCCAAAAGAAACTACTTGAAAGACTGACCTTCAGCGAAACTGGTGGATTTTTTTTTTTTAAAACTATGAATGTGTCTAATGACCTTGCTTATTCCACAAGGGGTAGGAAAAAGAGGCCCAAATGCTAAATTGACTAATGCTCTCCTTTAAGAAGACTGGGATGATGCTAGGCTGAGCTAAGTGGACCTAAGTGAAGAGGTACCCATTAGCCTACAGGGCTGCTTTTGCTGGATGGAAAGGTCTGAGCCTCAGCATGTGTTGGATTTTATTTGCCACTTACCCTTTGGAAGGTATTGAGTATAGGGAACTTACAATGGAATTGCAGGAGGTGATCCTATTGGAAGAGGGTTCTGTGCATTGCGTATTCAGATGCTGATTTCTGTGCCCTGAGATCTAGTTATACTTTGGACATTGGCATTTTCGTGAATATTGAAGACTCTCCTGTGTCAATGTGGTGTCAAGTATGTTCCCCAGTTGGTTAATACAAAGCTGAACAGTCAATGTGGTGGTTTGAATATTCTTGTCCACTGGAAAGTTGCACTATTAGGAGGCATGGCCTTATTGAAGTAGGTCTGGCCCTGTTGGAGGGGGCTCTGAGATCTCCTAGGTTCAGGCTCCATGGAATGTGGAATCAGACCCTCCTTCTGGCTCCCTTTTGAAGATAGTCTCCTCCTGGCTGCCTTTGGATCAAGATGTAGAACTCAAAAGTATCATGCCTGCCTGGACACTGCCATGCTTCCTGCCATGATGATAATGGATTGAATATCTGAAACCGTAAGCCAGCCCCAATAGAATGCTCTCCTTTATAAGGATTGCCTTGGTCATGGTGTTTCTTCACAGCAATAAAACCCTAGTAAATCCCCTATTAGGGATCTGCCCTTCAGAAAGAACACTCAGTCAGCCATTGACTGGGCAGAGAAGACAGGATGACTAGACTTCTAATCCCAGTCTGGGGTTCCAGGGAGATGAGCCAGGTAGAAGGAGTTCACCACGAGGCAGGTGAGGGTCCAGGAGAAGGGTCATAAGATGAAGGAAGAAGATGGTTGCCATGAGGTCTGATAAGGAGGTCACCAAAGGAATTCTCCAAGGAGACAGAAAGCTACAACAGAGTGAAGTAAGAAGAGACCAAATGCATATAACTCAGGACATGTGGTTAGCTAGTTAGCATAGAACATGTTATGTTAGAAACATCTGACCAGTTATTGTGCTTAAAAATTGTTGAATAAATCTATAAGTTTCCATCTCAATCGTTTGGGAGCTAGCTGGGTCAGAAAAAAAACTGCCTTTTAAATAGTATTCTATAGACCCCCCAATTCTCCTTTCTTCTCTCCTGTTTCACATTTAGACCTCAAATTCCTCACATTAACTAAGCCTTGATCCCAAGTGTTAGACCTGGACTGGGTCCTCTCAGCCCAACTGTCATCTGGCCAGACAAATGCCCATCAGGCATTTCAACAGCACTGCCAGTGTATAGATAGATTTTCTTTTTCCAAAGGCTCTGTTCTTACTGAAAGAGGACTACTGGGAGCCAGGATTAAAACTGTGGGTGAGAAGCTGAGACTGACTCAGCCCTCAGTTCTGTCCTCAGAAGCAAGCAAGAAAAGGTACCTTGTTATAGGCCTAGTTCATCTCCTTACCAAGTGACCCTGTCCCTTGCAAAACAAGTTTTCTTCTATAGCATGGCCAAAAGATGCTCTGCACTAAAACAAACCAGCCTACTGCTATAGAACTGGAGCATCACAGGTTATGTTTATCCATTCACTGTTGAGACACTGACAAAAAGCTTACTCTGTGCAGATGTCATGTGACACAGTGATAAATAAGGCACTCTGTGGGACAACAGGTGGTGGCTCTCTTTCAAGGGTCATTCACTGAGGAGGTACACATGTAAATGTCATTGTGGTGTAACCTAGAGTGACTGAGTTCAGATGACAAACAGATACTGGGTTGAGCCACAAAATGTAGACTTTGGTTGTGAATCTTTAGGATATGAGAAGATAGCATCTGGGGTGACAAATGACAGACCTTCAGGAGTATAAAACACCACAGAGAAGGACAAAACCTCCACACAAAGATGACAGAATAAATAAGCTTGCACAGAATACTGGGAAAATGTTTTTGTGCTACCAACATGGACATTGATTTCAAATTGAATGTAGATGAGGAATCATGGGAAAATAATAAATACATGAAGAAGAGAATGTGTTCTCTCTAAGGGCTCTGGAGCCTCTGTTGCTGACTATTGGGTTTGATCAGGTAAGATAGGCCATAACTACGGACCACTGCTCTTCTGCCCAAGCATGTATAGTTTAAAGGTAGAATGCAATAGCATGACAAAAGGAACTTGGCCATAGGCTGTTCTATGGACACACACACACACACACACACACACACACACACCAGGTGGACTCAGAGGAGCAGCTAGATCTCAGGTACTAAGTGTGAAGAAGAAAGAGGACTTAGCAGTGGTTCCTAAATGGCACCTGGTGACACAGACACAGATGTTGTTGAGAAAAGAGGTATGGGAAGATCCTGAGAGTTACAGAGGGGCAACGACTGTAGAATAAGGATCAAAATTTCAAATAGCTTCAAGAGCCCAATGGTGAACACTAGAAATAGTATGTAATGTGACAGTGTGGGAGTAAAGTGACAGGTGTCCCTCACCGGGGAGACAGGAGACAGCAGCTACTCCACTCCAGCTGCTCATTGTCATTGAGAGGAATATCCAGGTTGGCTAATTCCCACCCCCCCCCAAATATTCCAGAAATCAATTTTTTAAATAAAAAAGAAAAATCATCTGATTTTAACACTATCTAATTTTTAAAAAATATCTGAAGGCCACATTTCTTCTATAGTAAGCTGAGGCCTGGTGGAGGGTGGGGGCACTCTGGCCTATATAATAAATTACACTCACCCAAAGCACTGGACACACCACTGGTAAATGTGTAGTTGATAACAGGGGATTTCTCCACCATCTCCCAGAAGTCAGAAAGATTCCTTCCTGGAAAAAAATAATCACGCCACGGAGACGAAATAGTAGGTCGGCCTGTTGGAATATGAAGCTCAATGCTCAACCAGAGAACCTCCAGGTCATTGCTGCTCACCTGACTTTCCCACCATCACACAGATGAAGACACAGTCCGATTCATTGGTCTGACTCACTGTAAGACAAAACCGGCACACAACCAGGGCAAGCAGGTTGGCACAAAATGGCCAACCAGGGCATGGTCTCTAGGGTCAGGTGTAAGGCTAAAATATTGTTTCTGTCTGCCTGATCCCCCATTCAGCATATCCTGTATACTGCTGTCTCACTGAGCCCTCATTACCATCACATGAAAGATGTGAGCACATGTCTGTAGACCTTTCACAGAGCATCCCCGGTGTTTTTAGAGACCACTGTGTTTAGGAACACGGACGCTTTATATAAGATCTCCCAACAGCAACCAGGGAAGCCTGTAGTAATCCCATTCATCCCAGTCATCATTCATTCGTGAAAATGTTTGACATTTTGTAGTATGTAGAAAGTAGTCACTTTCCCTGAGTTTGTTATTTTGTCTTTAAAAGTAAAGGGGGGGAAGTGACAGCCATGGCTAGACTCTGATGATACCCTCCCCATGTTGATTGTGATATTTGCCCGTCAATTTGTGGGACTCCAGAAGATCCCTATTTGGATGGTGGAGCCATCAAAGACTGGTGTTAGAAACAAGCACACACCCTATAACCTAAATAGAGCTTACCTGAGGGTGTCTGGCAGCCTGACCCATAACAGAGCTTGGGATGTGGAAACACACCAGGCTTTGCTACTTTTTTTTTTTTTGAGGAATACCAAACCCAAAGCTTGCCAAACACCTTAAAAAATACACACCAGAGAGGATGGAGGTTGACTTAAAAATTTCAGTAAGGTAGCTGGTAGAATTTCCAACAATGTCCACCAGCAATGCTGTGAAATCTGTAAGACAAATGGGAGAAGCTCTCTGAATGCTGATGCTGAGGAGCCAGGGGAAAGAGGTTCCATTAAGATTTTCCTTTTCTCAGAATAGATTTTACAACTGTAGTTTAAGTTAATATGTTAAAGGCTATTGATACTCACACAAAGAAAAATAGCAATTCAAAAAGCAGTAAAGGCAAATCCAAGGAGAGAACTTTAATAATCCAACTCTTTCTCTTGTAATATCCAAGAGCTACCAAAGATCTCCATGGCTTCATCTAATTTTGTTAAGCTATCAGATCTATGCAAGAGGAATCAAGCCCTCAGATATGTAAGGTCTATTTATACAAAGTTGGAATTTGAAAATACAGCAAAATGTAATGTCAGGTTGTGAACTACAGGCTTAAATATAGACAGGGTCTCTACAAAATATCAACAGGGATGTCCTCTTTGCCCCACTTTATTTAGAGCATGGAAGAGAAAGCCTGGGAGACTTCTATAACACTTTAGCTTGCAGAGCCATTGAATACATTCTGAATGAGAAGCCCACTGGATGAGTTCCCATCGTGCCTCTTACAAGATGCTTCTTTTCCTCATCAACAGGATTGAGAGTTGCTTGGAAGAACAACCAGGCTTGAAAACACATACCCTGTAGATGCAGAGTGATGCCTTATGATAGTCAGTAGTTGGTGGAGTAGGTCAATACTAGCAGGAGATGGGAGATGAGCCTGAGCTACAATGTGAAAGTGTGGCCACATGGTTAACCCTCCGTGCTGGCTGTTTTTGTGTGTTTACTTGACACAAGCCAGCCATCAGAGAGGAATAAGCCTCAGTTGAGACAATGTCTCCATGAGATCTAGCTGTAAGGCACTTTCTCAATTAGTGAATAATGGGAGAGGTCCCAGCCCATTGTGGGTGGTGCTGTCCCTGGGCTGGTGGTCCTGGGTAACATAAGAATGCAGGCTGAAAAAGCCAGCAGCAGCAGCACTTACCATGGCTTCTGTAGAAGCTCCTGCCTCCAGATTCCTGTTCTGCTCGAGTTTCTGTCCTGGCTACCCTCAGTGATGAGGAACAATTTGTACCAATGTGGAACTGTAAGTCAAATAAACCCTTTCCTTCCCAAATTGATTTTTTTGTCACAGTGATCCCTTGCAGCAATAGAAATCATAACTAAGACACCCTGGATGAAGAAGTGCCATGTAGTACACTTCTGCAGATGTTGACACCACTCTGTCCCGAAGGCGGGAGAAAATGATTCTCTTCTTTCTGTATTATGTAGTTGAGCCTGTTAATGTGTTCAATCTCATTACTCTTCCATCTATTTTCCTTCCACTTCTGAAAACTCCCCTTAATTAATTCACTCACCCAATATATATATCCCAGACAGTCTATCCAGACAGCTGCTAGGTACTGGAGATTCTTGTAATACATACAACAGAAGTTAAAGTTAATTGTGGTGTGGGGATCAAAATGGATCAGCATGCAAATATATTTGTCACAAAGTCTGCTGACTTGTGTCAGATGTCCAGGCAGGACTCACACGATGGGAGGAGAAAACCTACTCCTGAAAGTTGTCCTCTGACCATTTCATGTGTGCTATAGCATACTACTGTTACATGTACATGCTCTCCCTCCAATAAACACATAAGTAAATGTATATTTACTTTTTTGTCTAGATTAACATTAACTTTAATTCTATTTATCTTTCCACTGTACAATAGTGAATTATATATAAAAGGCAATTTTAACAATGATTTCACATTACTGTATTTTAGTAAAATTGATATTATTGTAAGTAACAGGACTGACATAGTTATTTTTCTCTCTCTAAAAAGATATTTGCCTAAGTTCAGATTATCTCCCCACATTTGTGACAATTAAAGTTGCCTTTAAAATATTTATGAAAGTGAATACAAACTCAGTCTTCGGAGTTCTTACATTTTCTACCAATTAAATTGAACACATTTTTAATACTTGAGGATGGCAGGTAATATAGATGAACAGCTGCTTCTGTACTCCTACTGCAATGCAGATAACAAAAATGGCAATCACAACTTAAGTACCTCTGAGATATGATAAACTGTCTATAGTACCGACGTCAACTGGCTTCACTGGTAAAGGTATATTTTAAACACTGTAAAATTAATGGGAAAGACTTACAAGTTGAATAAGTTGAATGATAAAAATGCAAAGTTGCTCGAAAAACAAACAAACAAACAAACAAAAAAAGCAACGTTTCGTAGAAGCTATTAGCAGCACTCTGGATCCAGATACCAAGGATTGATTCTAGTTCTTCCCAAGGATTAAAAAAAAAAAAAAAACGATGTTTAACTGACCAGAGTCCTGTAGCATATTACACAGCTTGGATTTGAGTTGAGATTTGCCTTGAGCCAAAAGTCCTTTCCTCCCAAGATCCCTACCACCCACTCATACAACAATCATACAACCTGTCACTTGGCATCTTCTGCCCACTTCCTCTTTGAAAATATGTTTGAGACTCTTTCATTTGGGTTTGAAAGGAAGCCAGTCATCGTTACTTTCAACATATTCTTTGTTCCTACAGAAATTCAATTAATTGATTTACTATCACTGCTTAGAGATTTATGACTAAGTCCCTTTATATGTAAATAGAAGACAGGAACAAATTTTTGTCTATCCATTTAGTGATGATTTTAAGACCTCTTTTTAATATTCAGTGTGAACAGGCCGTGGAATCTATTTGAGCATTGCTGACAAAAGAGGGTGAATGCCTGTAAGCTTTCTAGACCTTTTAACAAGTTGAATCACAACAAGATTGTTTCCGTGTCAGCCAACAATTTCATTTCAAGGGCTTTATCCTACAAAGATAATTTGGCTAGTGCTTCAAGTGATTCTGCACAGGTGCTCACCACAGCACTGTTTATAATAGGAAAGGTTGTCAGGAATGGGAGACAGGTGAAGAACCATCACCTTGTCTTTCAGTGAACATCTTTTTGAAGGACTGGGCCTATTTCCATATATTGGGATAGAATACATTTTAAGACACACACTCCATAATAATTTATCAATTACACATATGATGGGGCATTAAGGAATTACTACACCCTCAACATAAAAGCTTCTTCTTGCAGTAGATGGGAATTAATAAAGAGATTCACAACTGGACAATGTACAGACAGCAGTTTTGGAGCATTCAGCCTTAAATTGCATTTCATTATCAAACCCCTCCTCTCAAAGCTCAGGGATTGATTTTGAAGAGTAGACAGTAAGATCGTAAGAGTCAGAGTTGATAGACCACGTCCAGGAAGTAAGACAACAAGACTGATGCATGTGAAGTTTCAGACCTGCACAGATTCAAACTCGAAGGCCCCACCCACTGAGAAGGACAAGTGCACACAAAGTGTCACCCCCAGCCAAGAATCTACTTGCAACTGACAACTTTTGGGAAAGGGAAAATCAGTTTTCTACAATGGAGTGTCATTGAGTTTATCAACCACACTCCAGGAAAGATGCTATGCTCAGAAATAATGGAATTCTATGTTTGGTTTTGTGCACTCTTTGTTTTGTTATGGTATGTTTCTTTTTTTGTTTGTTTTATTTTGTCTTGTTTTAGTTCATTGGTTTGATTTTCTTTTGCTTTTTGTGAGAGAGAGAAGGTTAGATGCATAGGGAGATATGGAGATTCTGGGAGAAGTTGATGTGAGGAGATACGATCAAAATATACTGTAAGGAAAATTTTAACAATAAAATGGATAGAGTTAAAAAGTAAGTTAAAACATATATGCTCTAATATTATTTTAGTAAAAGAATGTCAAGTCTTAGGGCAAAGCTTCTTTTTTCTTCTTAACAACACTATATCTTCAAGCCTTCTTTTCAGGGGAATGGTCACATCAGTGTACAATGCGATGTGAATGGTGTATGCACTGTAAGTGTATGGCAAGTGAGTAAGCCTCCATTTCTTTACACCCCTGTCTTATCGCCAGACTGTGGTGGTAAACTACCTTGCATCCCGAGGACAAAAGCAACACCTTATAGAAGCAGAGCAACAAGTTAGAAGGAATCTGGGACTTTTTATTTAAAGGTTACATAACTATTTTAAGTGTTTCCAAAACGTATTAATATAAAAATACATTAAATAGTTAAGTAGGAAAAAGAACAAGGAAAAGAACCCCTTGCTTCTTTTGCAATCTATATTTTAGCAAGTAACCAGAGGAATCTTTTTTACAGATATGATACAAGCTGTAGGAAGTTGGTCTGGTGCTGCTATGTATTCAAATGCTAAATTCTGTTCCTGAAGATCCAGTTTCTCCAAAATGAGCAGATCCTCATATGCATCCACTTTTGTTGTGTAAATCTTGTCCCCTAAGTTGTCTCTGATTGGTTGATAAGGATGCCTACAGCCTGGTCTGGACAGAAGGGGAGAGGTTACCATGGTTTTAGGCAGGGAACAGAAAGAGAGGAGAAAGGATGAGGAGGGAAAGGAAGAAGTTTCCATGGGATAGATGGATTGTGAGCACTTGACCATGAGGGCCAGCTTGTTGGGAAGGAGTGGTGTAGGCAGAACATGGCAAGTAATATCTCAGGGTTACTGAGAGGGAAGTAGGAAAAATAGCATAGAGGGTTGATATCTACCCAGTTCTAGAGCTTTATGGATTATTATAAATATAAAGGTTTTGTGTTTTTATTTGGGAACTATATGATCTAAGGTGGGGTAGAAACCCCTAAATAATATTTACCACCATAACAAACTTTGTAGTTCCCTTGAATCACTAGATTCAAGAGAATCATACTATTGCACTGAGTTGCTGAGTTGTCCTTATGGTATGTTAGCTGTCAGGCATTTATTGTGCCTTCATTTAATTTCTGTCCCTTCATCTAGACCAGTGGTTCTCAACCTTCCTAATGCTGTGACCCTTTAATACAGTTAGTTTCTCATGATCTAGTGACCCCCAACCATAAAATTATTTCATTGCTATCTCATAACTGTATTTTTGCTACTGTTATGAATTGTAATATAACTATCTGATAGGTAGGATATCTGATAGTTGCCCCACCATGGGGTCATGACCCACAGGTTGAGAATTTTAAGAAATATCCAATATATTTGGATTATAAAAGTACTATATAGTGCCATTGAAAATAATTCCAAATGTTGCAAGTCCATATAGATGAATATTCTTCCATTTCAAAACACTTCAATCTTGTCATCAGAGATAACAGCCTTTCTGCTCTTCAAATAAGTACATATTTTATCATTGATAGCACTACATTTTGGATACTATTTAGAATTTCTTCTCCTATCTGAAAATTCTTGGGAACATTCATTCCCTCTTAGAGGCAATATCTGGCCACACACACTCATTGATCACTATGCATGGCTACTTTTCAAAGTTTCCTAGTGGTGAATATTTACATTTTTCCATGATTTTGCCATGTAAACAATGGTAACGAATACCCATTTGTGTATACACAGAGATTTCTCCATAGCAAAAACTGATAAGGAAATATTCACACATTTAAGTGTAAAAAGCATCACTATGTCTTGTTATACTATGAGAAAAACAATACACCCAATGGCACAATCAGAATTGGAAAAGCAACAAGGTTATAGTGGACTCCACCTACCTGATAAGTCATTGGTCCTATTGCTCAAACAGTAGCAGTGCCTGGTAGGGAATTTGGCTGGGTCAACTGTCTTTGGGTTGGAAACTGTAAAAAAGAAAGTATTTCCTTAGTGCCATGACATTGTGCCTGGCTCTGAGCCCCTCACCCACCACGTTACCACGGGAAAACTGTTATCACTTACTGTTGTAGATGGCCACGGAAACCTTGTGAAAGGCAAATGAACTATAAGAAGTGATGCTAAGCACGGAAAAGAATTGCTTGCTATCTGCTGAAGAGGGAGAGAAAAAAGCACAAATGTTTGCTGACACCGTTTTAAATAAATTGATACTACCAATGCCTGTGACTTCAGTTCTGGGAGGCTGAGTTAGGAGAATTGTTTGTTTGTAGCCAGTCAAAGCAATATACTGAGACTTTGTCTTGAAAAACAAACAAAAAGGGAAGGACGTGTGAGGGAGAGTGAATATGTGCAAGGTAAAGGATATATTTATACAAAAAAAAAAGTTGTAAATAGACATCTAGACCAGTGTAATAAAATAGAAGACCCGGAAACATGTAACATGAAAAAACATGAAAATATGTAATTATGGTCACATGATATACTTTAGTTGGGGATTCTTTTGTTTTTAGCAAATAGTCTGACCGAAAGAAATTTGAAGAGAAGAGTTTGTTTCCTCTTACAGATTCCTTTATCCAGGTAGGTCAGGCAGGAAATCAAGACAGGAGCCTGGGGACAGAAACTGAAGCAGAGGTCATGGAGGAATACAGCTTATTGGCTTGCTCACTTGAAGCATTCTCAGGGCCATCAGCCCAGGGGAGGCACCACCTACAGTGAGCTGGACTCTTTCACATCAATTATCAATCAAGAATATATGTCACAGGCTTGTTTATAGACCAATCTGGTAAAGGCATTACTGCAGTTGAGGTTCCATCTTCCAAAATTACTCTAGCCTGTTTCCAGGTAACATAAAATTAGCCAGTACATGATATTTGCCAAAGATGTCAAAAACACACATTGGAGAAAAGATAGTATATTCAAGAAGTGGTGCTGAGAAAACTGGATTTCCACAAGCAGAAGAATGAAATTGGATTCATATCTATCGCCTTCCGTGAAAATTAACTCCAAGTTGAGCAAATATCTCAATTTAAAACCTGGAACACCAAAACTGCTAGAAGAAAACAAGATACAGTTGTAGGAAAGGGCTTTTCAAATAGGATTCCATTTGCCCTGCTATTAAGGACACAATGGACACCTGAGACGTTGCAAAACTAAAAGACTCTGAACAACTAAGGAGACAATCAAGTGAAGAAGAAGAAACACATATATTGTGGGAGAATCTTTGTCAGCTATGCTTCTTACAGAGGACTAATGTTGAGAATAAAAACCCGAGAAGTTAAGAAAACAGATGACCGAAGTTAGGTAATGGGTTGTGGATCCAAAGAAATAAAAACATCCAATAAATAACTCCAAAGTGTTTGTCGTCCTTAGCAATTAAGGAAGGGCAAAATAAAACAACTTTGAGATTCCATCTTATCCCAGTCAAAATGGCTAAGACTGACAAATACAAGCAATGCCATTTAGGAAGGAAAAAACAAAAATGTAAATAAATTTTCAAAGGAGGGCAATATGTTGGAATAGATCCTAGCTCCAATGAACATGCCTGCAGCACAACTCTTATACCTGAGGCTCAGAGAATGTTGCAGAAGAGGAGAAAGAAATATTATAAAACCCAGAGGTCTAGAAAGTCTGCTGTGAGAATATTTCTCCTAGATATGAGAGTGAAGCTAAATCTGCAATAGCAACAGTATAGGTGCTCCCAACAGGACAGTTACAATAGTAATAACAATGCTAAGAAGGAAGGTGGAACATCATGGGTTCCACCCTTTGACAAGGAACTATAGGCAACTAGTGATTCATGATAAAGGGAGACTCAAACTGTTTAAGGGATGAGACTCCTAACTGGTTATCCACTACAAAGTCGTCTGCGAAATCATATGCACACAAGCCATAATATATTGACTAACAGGTTGTCTATCATCTATTAATTAATCTGTAGCATAACAATAAAAAAGTCATTGATTTGAAAGGGAGTGAGGAGCAGATACAGGTTAGAGAAAGAAAAGGAAAGGTGGAAGTGATACCATGTTTTAATTAAAATGCTTCGATAGAACTATAATATTGTAGCAAACCCCATTACTTTATGTACTTTTTGTAAGCAGAAAAAGAATATAAAAGAAAATGAGAATAAAGTGAGAAAAGAGAAACAGTATTTTATAAGCAAATAGAAGTGCAACAAAGTGATGATAAAAATCAATTCCAGTAAACAAAACAATGTCAAATATTTAATTATTATAAACTAAAATAATAATAGCATGGCACAAAAGTACAAAAGTGATTATGCATAACTTGGTAGTAGCGAACAGCTCTCTAGTTGGATATAGGGACTACCTAACAAGAGGGAAATCATTCCTAGTCCTGAAAACCTAGGCAATCACCCAGGGCTAATAAGGTCATGCATCTTGGTGAGAATCTACAACCATCACTTTACTAAGTTGGTATAGCCAACTACATTATAAATGAAAAATAAAAATAAGTATAGGTCTCACCTCTTATGAAAGAGATGTCTCACTGCAACAGACCAACATCATTACAGATAACCACAACTGAATGGAAAGATCAAGTGTCTGTGTGGTGCTCAGCCCTAGCTGATAAATCTAGAACACAACACCTACACCCAAGGCTCGGGGATTGTAGAGGAAGAGGGGCTGGAAAGACTGTACGAGTCAGAGAAATAGGAACTTTGTTATGAGATGTTGATTCTTAGAAATGTCAAAGAAACCACCCCCGTGAAGTCTCATCGCCATGGCTTCCTAAACAAGATCTGAACAGGGACAACACCAATAAACACGTTATCATGAATTGGGGGATCCCACAGAGCTTCAGCTCTGAACAAAAATTCTCAGGTAAATAAGGAATGCTGAAAGTCAGAGAAATAGTCTCTTCTGGAAAAGAGCCCACAAATTGATTTTCCAACACCAAGTGGTAAATCCCAAAATCACATACATATGAGTAACATTATATGGACTAAGCAGGTTATATGTAAATATATATGTATGTATAGGTATATGAATGTATAGGTATATATATGAATGTATAAATATACACATATACACATACATATCTAACAATGATTAGGAAATAGAGGTTGATCATGATGTAAAGTGGATAAAAAATTAAATTATTGGAAAAAAACAAATAGTAAAAAAACAACAAAAAAGAAATAGAGGCTGCAAATATGAGAAAGCATAGCATGTATGCATGTGAAGGGTTGGAAGGAGGAAAGGGATGGGAAACACAATGTAATGTAATTCTATTTTAATTTTGAAAAATAAATGAAAAATAAAAATAATAACATTAAACAAAGAAACAAACAAAAACATCCTACTATAATAGCAGTTGCCATCAGACTATCTGCTCCACCTGGTAACTCTAGAATTCTCTAAATGACCATCTAGGGTGTAGCGATTTCTCCAAGGTGTTGTGACAAATTCCCACATACTTAGAGAGAAAAACACGAGAAGTCAATAATCTCATGATTTTCGAGACTGAAAGCCCAGGAAGGTAGGTATCCAGAATTCTGCATTGTTTTAATAAGTGCCTCAAGTTACTTCTATTTGTACATCGAGTGCAGCTTTAGGCGATGCTAGTCACATAGCCTTCGACATTGAGTTGGCATTCTCTAGCTCTTTGCTCTGCATACCACTCATTGTCTATGTGTTTTCTTTATTGCTTAAGAATTCTTTTCCTTTCTTTCCACTAGTCTATGAAGGCCCATGGTAGGGGCTTTTATCTGTTGTTTCCCTTGCCTTACACTAAAAATATAGGATAGTGGCTACCTGACATGTGCTAGGTGTTCCATAAGCATTTACCAAGTGAGAATAAAGGAGAATACAAACAATCAAGAAAGTAAGGGTATACCAGGGAGCCTTCATGTTCTACTCAAGTTTTGAAAGAATCTTCTAGATATGTATGTTGCCGTAAATCTCCAACCCAAATAAGCCCTAACAATGAAAACACAACTCCATTAATATGAATGCAAGCTGTGCGACTAGATAGGGCAGATCTACCACTACACTACCATCTTCCCCATCTATGAGACCCCTTAGAACTTGAGGTTTCTCCAGGCCAGGTGCTTCTGCTCCACTTTCCTTTTTCCTCCTCCGCTGTCCTCCATCGTCCTCTCTCCCTTTCTCTTCCCAAACCTTCAGCTCTACCTTCCCCTCTTTCTCTGCCCAATCACCGAAGAAGGTTTACAGGAAATCACCTGAGTGCTGACTCATTCCTTGTTCACAACCCCTCACAGGAGAAAAGAATTAACATCAAATATAATTAGCCCCAATGCTATCCACAACATATGTATCTTTTGGTTTGTACTAAAATAGATTCATGAAATCCCAATCGTTAAATACCTGCTGCCTATAAGTTATTTTAATAGAAGCTAAAAGAAAATTACAAGAAGGCTAATTAGACAATAGTGTAGCATCAGAGTTCCTTTTGTCTTAAAACAACATATATTAAGTCATATAAACTTAATGAATAGCATTTCTTAGGGTGATACAGTTGCCATACAGCCCTGCACATGATGCTCCCAGACCTCCCACTTCATGATGATGTATTCATGGTTGCCATGGGTTAAATAGGACAACGTGTTCTCCATTCTGAACATGGAGACACTATGGTATAGGTGTATAACGTGTCCTGCCCAGGTCATAGACAGACTAGAAGATAAGCCAGTACAAGAGAAGTCCACATAGACATGGTCATTAAATGGGTGGTTACCTTTTAAAGCCCTACTGAGCATGCCATTCACAAGCTCTGTCAGGTTGAGTGCAGACAGATCCACTGACCTTGCTGGGAGTTCTGAAAGAGATTTCAAAACATCTCTTGTAGGATCTGCTCTGTAACAGAAACAGTTTCTCATTTCCAAACTTGGACCAGAACTTCTTCAAGCACATTCTGAACACAGACTAAGTGCCAGACACAAGGGGCTCAGAGGCAAGCAGTAATTCATGTCGGGAGCTTGGTAGGTGAGAGTCAGTGACACATACTGTGACTCACATAGCACTTGTTTGTAGGGACTATTTTATCTCTGTGCTTGGAGAGAGCAGGAATTGACAGACTGCCCCTCATCCACAGGAGGAGGCTCAGGGTCATCACGAGTGTTCTCAGCACCTCTGAATTTGGAGATTAGCATACTGATTCAAATGTGGACACAAGTGTGGCAAGGCACTGGCTTCTACTAAAATATTATTATTATATTTTAAAATTCCACAACTCCAATACATTGGTTTCAGAAATGCAGATTTAAAAATAACTTGAATATGACCTAGAAATCAGTATGGAGCAACAAGATCCCCCAGGTTTTGGTGTGTATCCCCCAGGCTGTTGGTTAAAATATTCCCTTCTTCTAGCTGTTACTTGTAGACAAGAAAACAAGCTAAACAGAGAGGTGGATGGTCCTCTTTCCTCTTTTAGTGTACTTTGTTGTAGGCATGATCTTTTCCAATTTTTACTTTATGCTTAAATGATATTGCCCCTGCTGTGCCAATTGGGAATTGTTTTAGAGACGTGGAAAAAACTTACTTAGCAGTCTAGATTCCCACAGCATGGTGGAGGTAAGGAGAAAACTCACCTGTAGTTACAAGAGCCTCTACTCCCTTTACCACCTTTTTTTCTCTGAAGGCAGACTCTGCGAAAGGAAAAACACCGTAAAGCATAAATCTCTTTCCAGCCCTGTGAGTAGGATCACTGAGAAACTCCGAGAAGGGAAGAGACTGGGTCTTCCTACACTTGCTCCTCTAATTCAGTTTTAGGTCTAATCTGCAGACTGGCTATGTTCTAGAGAACCATATATTCATAAATAAAGTACCTATAATGCAGAGTGTGTGATCTACTGACCTCATTCACTGAGTCAGGAAACTGGGCTTCAGAGAAAAGAATGGCTGGTCCGACTTTGAACAACTAAGCGCTCTCTCTCTCTCTCTCTCTCTCTCTCTCTCTCTCTCTCTCTCTCTCTGTGTGTGTGTGTGTGTGTGTGTGTGTGTGTGTGTGTGTGTGTGTGNTGTGTGTGTGTGTGTGTGTGTGTGTGTGTGTGTGTGTGTGTGAAGGCCTCAAAATTCACTTTGTAGAACTACAGTGCAGTGGGCCTTCATAGTATCAGGCCACTTGCCTATGAGTTTCTGGCTTCGTGAAGCTTCTTGTGTGTGGCTTTGGAGGGAGGATAACCATGAGCCAAGGCAGTAGGAGTTGTAAGGGCAGCAACCTGGTCCTAGGGGAGGAAAAGGCCTCTTTGAGACGGTGACTGTCCAGGAGGACTGGTCGCTTTGAATCAGAGGGTGGAGGCTCACACTGTACCCGTTGCTATCACTGCTGCAGAGATGACTGTTCATGGAAATTAAGATGAAAAATGCAGAAGATTAGAGGTATAGAGTTAGGGAAATGTGCCCAGGGTTCCTGACTAAGGAAGGAGGGAGTAGGGCAGGACTGCACCTGCTGCATGAGGGAAGGATCCGTATTTCTCCTTCTTTAGACCTTCATTTCCAGACACTGAAACAGAAGTTTCCACCGGTGAAATGTACGCTAGGGGACCTCCTCACACAACATGTAATATCCTTAAAAAATCATCTTGTTCACCAATTCCTTTCAAGGAGGGAGAGACCAAAAAACAAAACAAAACAAAACAAAAACCAAAAAACCAAAAAAGCAAAAAATCCAAAAAACCAAAAACCAAAAAAACCTACAAAGATTTAAGTTACAGTCCCAAATCCCACAACAGGCAAAAACCAAGATAAAACTGAAACACAGGCAGAAGGAATCTTCAGTAAGGCAACTCTGCTGTGATTTTTTTTCTTGGTTCATTAAAGTATATTTAGTATATTAAATAGTGTATTTCATTATAGTAGGAAGATGTAATATGATTTCATATGTGTCTTCTCCCCTTGTTCCAGATGCCAAGACTTTCATTTTGTTTTGTGACTCACTGAGTGTAATATAACCAGGGCAACTCTGGTTATACTGGGTACACTGGGCAACTCTTCACTGGCTACATCACTAAAGAAAATGTTGTCCTCTCTTCCAGCATGCCTCACCTGCCATTAGCTATGGAATGATCCATGTGAGATTGTTATTGACAGCTGTGTATAAGCTAATGTAATGGGTTGACCAGATGCTGCTTGTATTCTATTGCTAAGTCTGGAAGAGGTGGTTGACCAGACCGTCACATCCTCAAGTGATGCCCTGTGAATCTTCTCCCCATTTTAATTGGTTAATAAAAAGGCTAGAGCCTGTGTCTGGGCAGTGGAGCAGAAAGGTGGGACGGGAGGCTCAAGACAGGGTGACAGAGAGGAGAGGGAGAGGGAGAGGAAGAAGACACAGTAGGAAGAAGCTGCCATGGACCAGAAATGCCAGGAGAAACAGCCAGTAACAAGGGGCCTTATAGCTTGGGAATAAATTAGTATAGTCCTAGATCTGCCCATTATAGGGATATGGCTTATAATTAAAATATCTAAATTGTGTGTCTCTTATATGGCTTATTAGGATTGAAAAACCCAGCAACAAAGCAACTTAAGTGTTTAGTCCTTTTATTAATGACCAGACCAAGAGTGGGACTCATGCCTCTGAAAAATCTCTCGGTGCCAAAGCTCAAGCATGAGATTTTAAAAGATAAATCCACAATGAAATCAGTGTTCGAACGGAAGGTTACAATAATGAGGGGGATTTGGGGTGGCCTAGTAAAGTCTGCTTTCTTTCTATAGCTCAGCAGTGTTTTTCAGAGACAACATATTATATTTGGACCATGGTAAAGGCCATGGACAATCCCAGAAGGGCTGCCAAGGTGAATGCAACTGTTAGACTGTGGAAGTCTGAGAAATGACCTGGCAAGCACAAAATAAACTTAGGATGGGGTATCATTACCCTAGTCATTTCCGATATCCTGGACAGGTCTCATGAGCCCCTCCCCCAACTATAACTGAATGTTTACTGGCTAAGTCTGATGTGGGTCCTATGAAAGCAAATGCAACTGTTGTGAGTTTATGAGTGCATGGCCGTGTCATAGCTGTAAAACAGCGTTTCCTGGCCATCCTTCTCACTGCTCAACTCTGACATTCTTTCTGTCCCGTTTTCCATGATGCTCTCAAAGCCTCCTCCATACAAATTTTTGCTTAAAGAAATCTGTGACTCAACATCTATCTATCTATCTATCTATCTATCTATCTATCTATCTATCTATCTATCTATCATTTCCCTCCCTTTCTTTCTTTAGACATTATTCTGGTTGAGTTTTCAATATAACATTTTTATTAATTCTTTGATAATTTCATAATGCATATAGTGAATTTTCACATACACACACATACAACACACACACACACACACACACACACACATCTCACAACTCCTTCCAGATCAATCTCCTATTCCTCTGTTATGTAGCATTCCGTTCTACAGACAAACTCATTGAGACAGGAAGTAAACAACTTAAAATAGCTTTAGGAAGTCTCTCTCATATTCACTAGGAACCTTCCTCTTCAAGAGGATATAAACAGCAAAGACAGCTGAGAGTCACCCTCAGACAGATCCATCTGCCTGGCAGAAGCAGGGACCAGCTCAGTTGCCTGGGAGAAACAAAAACCAGCTGAGCTGCCTTTTAAGAGGATCAGAGGAGGGTCCACTTTCCAACCTTCCTTAAGGCTGTGCAGTGCATTCCAGGTTTCCAGCTTTTGTGAGCAGTCAATATGTCCAGAAGGGCTTTGGGGATGCAGCTATATTTGAGTGATTTCTGTTCCTGTGAGTGACCCCTTACCCATATTCCTATAAGTAATCCTAGTTACTTACAGTTCACTAAGTTGGACTTTGGTGGTATCTGTACTTTGGTATGTTGTAGCCTGTGCATCTACGATGAGTAGACATGTGTGTTTCATCTCCCCAGGAAAAATCTGTCTCATTCTAGAACACCCCTCCTCCACTGCCAACTTCACGTCCTCCTTCATTTATAAGTCACTGAATCCAGTTTGTGCTGCCCATATACTCATGGGTGTGGGGCCATTCATTGGAGTGTTTGACCTAGTAGGGATAACATCTTTAAAGAAAATTGGCTCTTCCTCTCCTAGAAGGCATTCACTGTGAGTAGCTCTTCAGAAAGGGGTGGGGCTCATGAGCTCTTCCAACCTTGAAATGCATATGCTTTGAACATCAATAGTTACACATGCCACTATCTTTTAAAGTTAGAAATCCTTGTTTTTCAGTATTTGTAAATAAATTTGAAGTCCACAGTAAATGTCTCTGAAAACCAGAAATGGTTTTCTGTGGAAGCAAGTACATTTTGTATTATTTTCCTTTCCGATTGTCTTGTGTGTGTGTGTGTGTGTGTGTGTGTGTGTGTGTGTGTTCATGTATGTTCACATGTGTGCCGATGCACAAGCATGTGAGTGAGGACAGAGGTAACCTTGGCTGCTATACATTAGAAAATGCCTACCTTTCTCTTTTTAAAAGTAGTGAACGTGGAACTTAGGTAGACAAGCTGGCTGGCTAAGGAATTCCAGAGGTTTACCATCCTTGGCTCTCCAGCACTGAGATTACAAGTGCACCTCACCATGTTTGCCTTAAACCAAACCAAACCAAACCAAAACAAAACAAAACAAAACAAAACAAAACAAAACAAAACACAAAACCTGGGCTCTGGGAATTGACCTCGGGTCCTTGGGAAATCATTTTACTGATTGAGCTATCCTGCCAACTCTTACTTTTTTTCCCCCTGAGACAGTATCAATGTAGCCCAGGCTGTCTTTAAACATGTGGCTAACTGCCTGCCGTTACCTCCTGAAGGCTGGGATTTTCGGCATGTGTCACCATATTTGGAAAAATCTCAGGTGTCTAAAAGCCTGTCATGTAGAAGCTGATTTCAAATATTTGTTGGACAGATTATATACCTCTATTATATTTGTTTTAGATAAAAAACAAAACAACAAACAAACAAACACCCCCATCACACTAAAACTTTACCATAGCTGGTATCTGACAGTTTTCACACCCAACACCTATTTTACTTAGAACAAACACCTTTCATTCTTTCTCATTTCCTTTGGCATTGGAGTTATCCTCATTTAAAAGGGAGAAGCTTGGAGGCTCAAGTAGAGTAAGTAGTTGTGAACAATTATCACACTCACATACAGGATATTGGTACAGCTGCTGACTCTGGAGAAAGAGGAGTAGTTTCCTGAGGAAGTATTTTATGCCCATTTGGTACCATCTGCCTTTTGAAGTACTAGATGCTCTACTTAAAAGGAAAATTTAGAAAACAAGGAGAAACTTGCATCCTCCCTAAATGCCCAGTTGAATACTGAAGAAGACATGCTGCTTATGCTTTAAAAGCTCCAAATGGATGTGCAATGTCTGGTTGCCATGTGAGCTGTTTTACCAGATCAGCTCATTAGTCAAGTTCATACCATGTAAACCAGGAAAGGTAAAGGCAGGAGAGCTGTTCCACGGGTGATGATGTCAAACAACAATGCTTCCATTATAATAAATTCCATCCTTTGATAGAAAACCACAGTCTGTGCAGATTTACTAGGATCCCCGGAAGGATGGATTCAGAGAGCTCCGGGAATCTGCTGGAGTTAAGTGAGCTGGGGGAGATGCCAACTCCTTACCTGTTACAGGTGGGAGAGCCATTTCCTTATCTTTCTTGCCTTCTCCTTTAAGACCAGACACTACAATAAAATAACATAGGTTTCATCAAAGAAGTTACAGTGAAACCATAACATCAGACAGAAGTTCATCCAACTTACCTATGTTTACAGATGCGAGAACTCCATCTAGCATTCTGTGATTTGCTTAAAATCCCATGTCTTTTGTTCCCTCAGTCACTAGTCATCACATATTTACTGAAGACAAATGTGATTGAGACTGTTACTCAGCATCCGAATCTGTTAGGTATTGTATGTGGCAGAGAGGCAGATATAAAAGAAGGGAATTCAATAGTGTAAAGGGTAGTAATTACAAAAAGCACTTTGAGTGGAGTGTGAGTATGGATGACAGGAAGCCCGATCTCAGCGCAGGAACGTGGAAGTCTTCCCTGGGAGGGTGAGGTGAACTGAGATCTGAGAAGGAACAATATCTGGGTAGGTAGGCTCTAAGTGGTAGAGTGCGGTCCTACATACAGAGAATATGCTGTGTCTCAGTCCTACATTACCTGTGAACATCTTTCTAAAGAGCTGACTGAAGGTCAACATGTTGTAGCATCAAGAAAGAAGGAGGTGGGCATTTTATGGGAGCTGATGAGGATGAGGTAAGCAAGGTCATTCGTAGCACAGAAAGAACTTGGATTACTATCTAAACAGAAATAAGGCATCATTGGATCATTTGTGTGGAATAAGTGGAAGAACGCAATCAAGTGATGTCATCATCTGTATCCAAAGATCACTTAGGCTGACAAGTACAGAATGGTGCAATAGGAGAATTAGTGAACTAGTTCAGAATACTCCCTTGGTGGGAGAGCAAATAGAGACTGGTGCTGTGAACAAGGATGGAAGAGGGACAGCCTTCTGTGATGCTCAAGCACGAAAGGCCACAGGAAAAGTAAACAATGTGATTGGTATTTTGATCAAAACACTTAAGATGATGCATTGAAATATTGCTGCTGGGATTCTTAAAGCACAATAAATAACACCCTCATTAAAACATCCAGAATAGATACAAGGAAGTGAACAGCCCACCTGCGTTCCAGAGAGAGAGGATACAGGCAAGGCCCACACACAGCCTTATTGGAGGACCATGCAGCAGGAAGCTCCGCATGCTTGGAAGCTTTGACAACCTGGGAGCAAAACATCAAGCTCTTAGAGGAAGCCAGCCTTGCTTAGTAAGCACTCTGATGTAGAATGTTCTGGGAGCCGTGCTAGGGGAGTCATTGGAATATAATCTTGTCAGGAAAGGTCTAGGTTGGGCTGAGATTTAAAAAAAAATGACATGTGATTTCTTTGGCTTAATTTTTAAACAAAGCTCATTTTTTTGTTAATCCCCATATTTGATTATGAACAGTTCGAGAGGAAACTCTGGCCCATACAGTTACTGAGGAGCCTCATTGTGTGGACTCTACCAATTTGTAGCTTTTAATCTGTTAGCTGTAGATTCCTTAGCTATGGTGATGGTGGGAAGGGAATAGCTTGTGGGTCTCGGAGCAGCTCTCATGTGTTGGCCAGAAAGGGATGTTTGTTCCTTAGATACAGTCTGAGTCAGAATCATGGGTCTACTCTGAGTAACTGCAGGGATCTGGGAATATGGGAGGTTTACCTGCATATTTTAGGAGCATTCATGTAGTTTCCCAGATGAGAAATAGCCTCTAAAGACAAAACGGTACTATTAACATTACTCTTAATATATTAAATGCTAAAATTATGAATGTAGGTAACTCTTACAACTTGCCTGACTCTCTAGCATCTGTGCCAGTCATCTTTGAGAGTTTATTCTGTAGCACGACAGCTAAAGTTGAAAAGAATACACTAATGACAAAAAAGTTATTGAGCACTTTCTGTGTGTCACATACCACACAGAACACTGATGTACATTTTCCCTCAGTGAAGGCAGATTGTCTGCCCTAAGGCGAAGTCAGCATTTTCTTTAGCTTAGGGGTATGAGAATATGCATAGGATGAAACCTTTCCTCCAGGATCAGGCAACAGTTCTGTGCCCTTGCAAGTGTATTCTGAAGCAAAAACAGGATCATGAAATCCAGCAACTAGTGAAATTGTTGGTTTAGAGAGGGTGTCTAAGGATCTCAACTGTCTATCATTCCATTACCCTTGGCTCTTTTCCCCCTCCCCTTCATTGTCTACATTAGCAGAACTTCAGGATGATGAGAAAATACAAGTTTATGTCCGAAGAAACCACTATTTCTATTTCTGTAACAGCTACACATGTTTTATTGATTGCTGATCATCATGCCAGCAACTTCCATTTACTAAAAGTAAATGTGTTACACTTCATCACTTTAAGACCATGATTTCTGCTGATTTTTGTCGTGGAAGAAAATGTAATTTTTCCTTTAGTTTGGGTTTCCACTCATTTCCATTGGGCAGAATCCACTGCATGTCTGGCAGAAGGTAAGCAGAATCAGCAAATGAGAACAGAGCAAAGCTCAGTTAAACTGAGCTTGAGACAAGCAAAGAATGTTATTTTAGGGTTTCCCACCCAGTGTTTGAGACAAGTCTGGCTTGGAGGGGCAAAGGGTTCTTGAAAGAATTTCAAGCTACCTGACTGTTTAAGTAAAGATGTGATGCTCAAGAAGGTTGGTACTCCAACAAGCAAACAAACACTTTCCTCCACGTGATGGACTCGTAGTCCTCAAAGCTTATAAAATCTATCTCAGCTCTCAAATATTTTGCTCTGAAACTAAATTATCATTATTTGCCTCATTTCCCATGGCTATTATTATAATATCTGCAATCCACTGTTCCTTCAGTGACACTTGCCCTGAAGTAAATCAGCAATCATAATGACTACAGTAAAGCCCCGAGGGATTAAGCCGCCTGAAGATATGACACTTTTGCACATGGATTATTTTGAGCTGAAAGCCATTGAGAATTGACAGGCATAGGAAGTAACCTTTTCAGTGATTCCTTTATCTGACAAAATGCACACATTTCCCAAGAATGGATTTTGCCATAATTTTCATGTCCAGAAAGATTTTCATGGCCATAAAGAAGATGGAAAATTGGCACTGAGTCTGGTCTGCACACAGAGCTCACCTTAAAGTGAGCCTTGTCTTCAGTCTGTTTCCCCATGGACTTAATGTCCCACTTCTTGAAACTCCAATGACCCTTTCTTTGAATATATTTCATCTCACAGCTTTATTGACCTCTTACTAAAAGAGTATGTAAAACTCTGGATCTAGTTGCGTCTTTCCCAAGAATGGATTTTCATTTTATGTCTGTTAGAACTGACATAAGCATATGGGATACCACACTTTATTAAATCGAACGTTGTAAGTTCAATTTGTAGCTCCCCAGGCATCGATACTAAGATTAGAGGAAATATTACTTTTTTGTTGGTAGGCTAGATTCCATGCACTAAGCCTCCATGTTTAGACACAGTCTGTGTGTATTATTTTATATGACTATCGTATTAGATAAATAAGACCTTTGTGTAATATCAAAACAAAAAGATCAGAGGTGGACCCCTTGGCTCGTGGCCACATGGTTTCTTAAAGGAGAACCTTGTGTGATGGATCATGTCTGTAAACCCAGCCTTCAGGCAGTTGAGACAGGAGGATCATTCTGAGTTCAGAGTTAGCCTAGGCTACAAAGCAAGTTTCAGGCCAGCCTAAAATATAGTGTGAGACCCTGTTTCAAACCAATAAAAAATCCAAAACAAAATCAAACCCCAAACAAAATCAAACCCTGTCCAATGCAACCAAACACAACATTTAACAATAGAGTGGGAAATTCTTTCCTACCTGCAAAATATCTCCCAAGGAAGTCATGGAAAGGACCCGATGCTAAACAACAGAATTGAAGGCTTCTGAGTATCTTAATGGATGGAAGGGTTAGAAACCCAGAAACTCCCAAGAAGGCAGATAAAAACAAAATGTTACTTGAGACCAGTGGGTCAAGATCCATCCAAGAGTCCTATGATACATCCTTATTTTTTATCATCAACAACTGTAGAATTGGTGACGTATGCAATAAGGTCTTAAATTTTACAGTCTAGGTAAACATCGTATGGCTTCCAGTTAATACAGAGCACAGATCAATGTTTGGTTTGAACTGACATGCAAGTCTACCTTTCCCATTCCATTGTGAAAGGGTTAAGATAGCCCTTTGCTGCAGAAATCACAGTGACCCACAGGGAAGAACTGCTCACACTGATGCACCACAGTGTAAGTGAGATGTTTAATTCTCCATGTATCTTTATGATCATTTTCTCATCTAGTTTCTAGCTTAGCACCAGCTTCCTCTACTTGAGGAGGAAGTAGAGGCTAGGTTAATTATTGCTCAAGGCCATTACGATGGTGATAACAGCCCTGAATTTTAAACCCATATAGCCTTTAGAGCAACTCAGACAGGTGAGAGGCTGTCTTTTCAAAACATTTATTGAAGAGGAAAAGATGAAGGGCCTTCTGCTAGGACTGTCACGTATGGCAACCCACTGGTTCTCAAAGCCACCTTGCCATTAGTTGCTGTTATCATCATTCCATAGTCTGAAGAAAATTAAGCCTAGAGATCATTAATTTCAAGGCAAGAAGACCAGAAAAGCCAGGGGGAGTTGTCTGTTTCCTGTCTTAGTCCATAACAGAGTTGAGATTTATTTAGCTCAGAAGTTAAATTTGGCAGCAGCTACCTTGCTGTTAGACACATCTTGGGGCATTCTTCACTTATTGGTTCAATTTCTTGGGATGAAGATCATATTTTCTTTATCTCAGAAGTGAGGACAATCAATCTTTCCCCCCCACTGGTTAAAGAATGCCTTAAGATCCTAATCAACACCATAAAGGAAATGGCCAGCCACAGATTGTGATCAAGGTATGGACTCTTCGCTCAACGTGCTGAAGATACGGCAGGAGGGACTCTTCTATCTGTCAGCCTCCAGGAGCCAGAACACAGGAATTACAGCATTCCTTAGCTGAACTCACGCTTTTTGGGTGAGGAGACCAAAGGCAGCTTAAAATATCTATAGTATACAACTCACCAGCCTCCTGAGCAGGATGAATGACTTCAAAGAATTTAGACAGCCAGGGAGATTAGCCGTGAGGTCAGAGTGGTAGGATTTATATGAGTTCTTAGTGAAAGATATGGGGCGGGGCGGGGTTGGGGGAGTGGGGAAGGCTTGATAACTTTGCTTTAAATCCTCTGGGGGGGGGGGGGGAAAGGGATAATAATCCTGCCCCAAACTCTGGGCAGTGAAAGAGGATCATCTCCATCAGAGAAAAATGCCTGTGTGATAAGCTGAATAGAATCCGTGAGCTGAATGACAAAGCAGCGATTCAGTCAGGGATGGGAAAACTTTCCGGAGAGTAATTACTCTGTGGAGGGAATAGCACAGCAGGAAGCAGGCGATGAGTCTCCCTTCCTGTCCTGGTTATCTTTGGGCACAAAGTCACCTGGCACACAGTCAGCCAGAGTCTTCTAAAGAAGTGTGGCCAGGCTGAGGTCAAGGATGGCAGGTACCAAGAGCAGGAGACTCAAGGCAGCCCAACTGCCCATGTGCCCAAGGCTTTGAACGAGGGAAAGATGTCAAGGTTTTAAAAAGTCGGGGGAAATAAGCAAAGGAGACTAAAAACCACATAGACAGATTTTAGGGCTGATAGATGCTGTGTGGAATAAAACCACTAAATGAAGTAAGGTTGTTTTCCCTAGACCCAGAATTGTCCCAGTAAGCTAGCCAGGGCCCAGGCCCGTAGGCCTGTGTGTTTCTGTTTAGGTAGAAGCTCTTTTGCCCTTCCTCTGGAAGAGAGATTAAGTTCCAACTCCTGCGTCCTAGTAAACACAACTGGCCAATAAAATCAGGGAAGGTAGTTGAGGGGCAGGGCGGCAGAAGCATCTTTGGGATTTAGAATTCTGCCATTCTCTGGGGTTTCAGCAGGGAATCATGATGACTGAGGTCAACACCCCAAATGATAATTGCATCTAATACCTAACCCTTGCTGTTTTACAAACAAACAAACAAACCCAACAAGTAGGGAAAATGTCATCAGAAGAAGTGTGTTTATTTACAGTTTTTGGCGAGAACTAGGAAGAGAAAACTTCCTAGTGTGTGTTCTGAGACAGAGCCTTTCACTGAACCTGCAGGAAGGCCCCAGGACCCTGCTGTCTCTCCCCCAGCTCTAGGGTCACAAGTATGTATAGTTATGTCAAATTTTATTTTTTATGTGGATTCTAGGGATCTGAAATAAAAAAAAATCCTCATTCTTGCTCAGTAAAGCACATTACCCACTGAGCCTTACCCCTTACCCTTTGGTTTAATTCTTTAAGGTTTCTATTACAGGATTACATTCAAGTGGTTCTAAAACATGGAATTTTAAAGTTGGAAGTGTCACTGGCTCACAGGGTTCTCAAGAGGACCTGTGACCTTTGTCTTCCCGTGGCTGCTGTTTCCTCCTTGTCCCCTGTACTGACACCTGTGCTGCTGATCATAGCTAGAGAAGAGACATTTGTTTTATCTGCGCTGTCCTGAAATTTGTCATGACCCCAGGGGCCCTGTTGCTGCTGCCCCAGTTCTTCATTTTGTGATACCTCAACCCTTGGGACCTTGCTCACCCAGGGATGGCCTCTTCTCTCTTCAAAGGCCAATTCCTATTTGCTCAGGAGCATGCTTGGCATTCTCACAACTACCTCCTCCATTGAGCTCTTGTTCTCAGCTATGATGCTTCTGGCCCACCCTTCCCCTAGGCTAGGCTACAGCAGAGTCCCTTGAGACGATTCACTGAACACTTCCCATGCCTTGCCATTTCCTTCCCAAGAAAAACCCGACAACGGATCTTGGCTGTTTCCCTGTTGTCCCCTCTGCTCCTGATTTCATCTTGCCATGCCTGCTGCTCTGAAAGCTCCTTAAGTAAACTTCTTCCTTCATGTTCATTGTCTTTCTTGTCCTAATTGGTGGAAAGACTGGGCTTCTGCAAATGCTGCCCCTTCCCATCCTTAAATCCATTTCCTCCTCCCTATAGACTCATCCTCACAAGCATGCAGATATACTATTATTTTTTTGAATAAAACAAGTACGTCTTTGCTTCCTCATAGCTCTCCATGCCTTCCATTTTTTAAATGGTGACAATTATCAAGTTTGTTCTGTAATTCAGTGCATCTCTCCCTTTCCTTTTCCTAACTCAAGACACAACAATCAGGCATGACATCAACATGGCTCCCAAGGATTCCAAGTGACTTCCCATCCAAGAACCCAGCAACACTCAGTCCCATTAGCTCTTGGCTCTTTTTTGGAGGGACACTTCAAGCTTGCCTTCCCCAATGAAATACTCTTGATTTTCTTTATTTTATTAGGTGTTCAAACTCGGCCCCACATTGGTGGTTCCTCCTCATCTTCTTATTCTCTCAATATCATAGGGTTCAATTCTTAGAGCTCCTCCTTTTTCTCTATGCTTGATTACTATCATGCTTTATGGCTTTAAATGTGTTACATGAGGACATGAAAGATGATATAAAAGTATAGACAAACCTTGGTATATCTTTGGCCCTAAACTGTCATCTTAACTTTGAACCCTTTGTGTGAATTTGTGCCATGATATGCATATGGAAGCCAGAGGACATTTCCAGTGTCTGCTTTTTGCCTTTGTCCTTGGGTGAAGCAGGTTTTCTTATTGTTTTGTTTTATCCTCCATTGAGCATGCTAAAACCCATGAGCTTCTGGGATACTCCTGTCTCTGCCTTCTATTGCTCTAGAGAAGAGCTGGGAGAATAGATATGTGACTTTGTGTTTAGCTTCATACAGGCTCTATAGATGCTAACTTAATCCTTGGTGCTTTCTTAGAAAGTGGTAAACACCCTGAACCATCTCCCTAGACACCATAGACCTTTGCTGCTCTAAGCACTCGTGCTTCTTATTTTTCTTTCCACGATTTATTTATTTTTATTCACATTACATCCAAATTGCAGCAGCTCCCTCCCTCCTCTCCTCCCATCCCACCCTTACAAATCCCTCTCCTCATTACCTCTCCCCTTATCCACAGAAAAGAAGCTCCCCCTTGGGTACCACCACATCCTGGGACATCTGATCTCAGGGAGACTAAACACCTCCTCTCCCATTGAGGCCCAATAATCAGGCAGTCCAAATAGGGGAAGGGGAATGGCAGGTCACACAGCCAGGTAGCCCCAATTGTTAGGGGACCCATATGAAGACCAAGCTGCATATCAGCTACAAATGTGTGGAGGCTTTAAGGTCCAGCCTTTGTGTGTTTTGGTTGGTGGTTCAGTCTTTGTGAGCCCCCACAGGCCCAGGTTAGTCGACTCTGAGGGCTTCTGTGGTGTCCTTGACCCCTCCACCTTGATCAATTCTATCCCCTACTCTTCCACATGACTTACTGAACTCTGCCTGATGTCTGGCTATGGGTCTCTGCATCTGTTTCCATCCACTGCTGGATGAAGGCTCTCAGAGACAGTTATGGCAAGTTCCTATCTGCAATCACAACAGAATATCATTATTAGTGTCAAGGACTGGCTATCTCCTGTGAGATGGGTTCCATATTGGACCAGTCATTGGCAGGCCATTACCTTAATCTCTGCTCCATCTTTATCCCTGTGCATCCTGTAGGCAGGACAAATTTTGGATTGAGGGTTTTGTGGATGAATTGATGTCCTCCTCCTTCTACTGGAAATCCTGCAGTAAGTGGCCACTTTAGTCTCTATATCCTCCACTGGTAGAAATCTCAGCTAGGATCACCCCCACAGACTCCTTTTAGTCTCCCCCCTGAAGAGATAGCTCAGTGGTTAGGAGTACCAGTTGCACTTCCAGAGGACCTGGGTTCAATCATCAAGACCTCCACGGCAGCTCCATGAAATTAAATGGTTCTCATTTGAATTGTTGCCAACATGATACTGTTCTAGACTGACCTTCCTGATTCTATTTTGGACCCTTCAGGCATTTTCAATACAGCAGTCGTGGAATCTATTTTTTAATATAAATAACATCTCACCACCCTCTTCTCAAAGTATTGCAGTGAATCTCTCCTGATTCGGAATACGAACAGTCAATATCCTAAAAGCCCACTATGACTTGACCACTATTGCTTCTTTAATTTCTTCTCATTGACTGCCTGCCTATGCTAATTCCCTTGGACTTGAACTCACCCGAGGCTGATCTGATCAGAATCAGAACTTGACCTGCCATGAATGTTTTCAGACCTGATGTGGAGGCAGGACACAGGACAATCATTCTTTTCTTAGGGAAGATACCTTACACGTCCCTAGTGTGGGGGAATCTATTAAGATCTGGGTCAGTCAGTTGCCCATGCTCATTGTAGGAAACTGGAAAAAAAAAATAGTAGATTCCCAGGAGTGTCTAAGATGTGAGGCTATGAATGGGCTTTTGCTCCATTTATGCAGATGGAAAGGGATTCTTTTCTCAGGGATATAATTTTTCAGGTCTATCTCTCATGTATTTGATACTCATGATTACTGAGAGTTTTGTTGCAGAACGGGCACATGGGTGCAAGGTGCATGATGTTCCCATAATCACAAGCTGCCCATAAGACCTTCCCTTGAATCTAGTCACTGGCCTTGTAGTTGAAGAGCAGTGATGACAACCTTTATTCCAAGAGGCTCCTGGCATTAAAGATCCTGCTGTCAGGCCCCCAATGGAGGAGCTAGAGAAAGTACCCAAGGAGCTGAAGGGGACTGCAACCCTGTAGGTGGAACAACAATATGAACTAACCAGTACCCCCTGAGCTCGTGTCTCTAGCTGCATATGTAGCAGAAGATGGCCTAATCGGCCATTATTGGGAAGAGAGGCCCCTTGGTCTTGCAAACTTTATATGACCCAGCACAGGGGAAGGCCAGGGCCAAGTAGTGCGAGTGGGTGGGTAGGGGAGCAGGGGCGGGGTGGGGTATAGGGAACTTTCGGTATAGCATTTAAAATGTAAATAAAGAAAGAAATCCTGCTGTCAATGTTAGTCAACTCACCTGTGCTATCTTACACTGTAGATTGACTCTGAGTGCTTCTCTTTCTGTAAGTAGGATTTTAAACTGGACTTGTATGCTATATGCTGGCACTGCCTGCCCCAGATCACTTCTGCCTGCCTTCCAGCTCACTACAAGTTGAAGTACAGTTCTCTATGCAGACATTTCTCCATCTCATTTGACTGCATCTCCTCAATTCTCTACCTGAGGGCTGAAGCACCTTGGAGCTCATTCAGTTGTGGCAAGAGTGACCCAAGAGTGCTACTTAACATCATGGGGTGACCTTCAGCCAGCAAATAGTAGACTCTAGCAAGCTCCTGTATATTCTTGGAACATTTTTTTGGTACAATTTAAGTAACTTCTCAGAAGGCTCCCTGGGAACTAGGGCCATTAAGTCACAGAGATTAACTCCTGGGACCTTCAAGGGTAGGAGTAATAATGTTCATGCTAAAGGTTTTGTGTTGTTTATAGCTCTGGGAAACCATGTTGTTCCAGGATGAAATCCTGGCCTAATCTTTATAACTAATCCCTTTATTGAAGTCTTAATTTTGGGACAGAGTAAAAGGGGTCCGTAAATGCCTCATTGTATAGCATGGAGACCTACATTAGATCCTTAGAACCTGGGGACAGGACATGCTGGATAGCCAATATAGTTTGAGCCATGAATTCCAGTTTCACTTCATCTATGAGAAAATTTTCTCTCAAAACTGTTGTCATTCGCAATTGAGGAAAACACCTGACATCAACTTTTGTCCTCCACATGCATTTGCACATGCACCTACACACACACACACACACACACACACACACACACACACACACACACATCTTAATTTCTGACTTTTTGATCTAGTTGGTCTTAGATGGGTATAACCCACACTGTCAAGTTGCTGGAGAAGCCCAAGGGATAAGGGTGAATGAGCAAACTTTATTAACAGATGGTAACTAATGTCATCCTTATCAGTCCTCATGAATTAGTGGCCAAGAATCCAGACTCTGAAATGAAACTTCTGCTCAAATTCTGGTTCTACCTCTGACTTTGGGTGAGTGACCGAACTTCTCTTAGTCTCCATGACCCAATTTACAAAATTGGGGCTAATAATAGTTCCACATCCAAGAAGGTTTGCTGTGCAGATGAAATGAGACAATTCACAGAAAACAAAGAATGTTTATTCTCCATTAAGTGCTTGTTGGAATCAGCTCTCTTATTCTCATGATGTCTGACAGCACTGAGCTTTGGAGAAGCGTTTAAAGACAAGATCCAGAGAAGAAACTAGACCATTCGTTAAAGGGGATTCTGATGTTAGACAAGTTCATTCTGTAGAGCAGGTAAAGAATTAACCATCCAGGAAAGACCACAGACCAAAATATGAAAACAACAACAACAAAACAAACAAACAGACAAACAAAAAAAACAGGGAGGTGGAGAGAACAAAAGGAACAGAGCTTTTGTGGAGACTGGCTGATATGTCCTGTTGAGTTAGAGATGCAGGGGAACCTTGAATCAGTAAAATTGATGCTATAAAGGATTTACTAATAAAGTTGCTTAGGAAATATTAAGTTACACAATGTAGAATTTAGCTAAAGGAACGGTGCCTTCAAAATGACAAGAAGATAAGTAGTACACTTGCCAGGCTTGTTAGAGACCACAGGAAAGAAAATGTGGAACCTGGAACACATCTAAAGTATAGGTCTTGTTTACCAAGATTGCCAACAATTAGGATCTAGCCCATAACAAAACCCTGACGTACAAGAGACCCATGGAGCCTTTCCCATCTGAAAGAAAACACCCTTAACAGGATACTCAAAGGGGATGGCACAGGATGACAACCATCACTGAGCCTTTGTCTGCCACCAAATCCTCGTTTTCTTATCAGGAAAGCATAATTCTGGCAATGGAAATCCCACATTTGCCTAAATGCCAGACTTACAGTCTCTGAACTCTGTTAAAAAACCCGTGACTTGGAGCCCAGACCTGAAAGAGATTTAAAGATGACAATGTCTGTAAAATGCAAAACCTGAGGTCAACACTGGCTTACATGAGTCAGTAAAATAATTGTTCCGGTTCATTCTTTTTTGTGCATCAGCCAGAAGCAGTCATCTCTTTTGTTTAAGAGTCTCCTTTATCTATTTCTAAATGCTTGGAGTGATTTTGTACTGGGAAGGCATATGAATCCTGTAACCATATGGATAGGTGAGGAAACACAGAATTGAGAGTTAGAGCTGGGGAGGGTGTTCTAGGTTAGGCATTGAATATGACTCCTGGGTCTTCTCATCTTTGTTTTCATCTTTCACAGATGTTTGTTCCTGAGTAGGCCTTTTCCTTTACCCTCTTCCTTTCCTTGGAGAAAGGAAGCACTGCTGTACGGAAGCTTGTCCCTGCTTTTCCTGTCTATACTTTCCAACTTCCCCATGTCTTTTAACTGTAGAAAGGTTCCTTAGCATTGATTTCCCCTTTCTTGGTTTGTGCTGACAGTGTGAAGCCCTTGCTGGCTTGCAGAAATTCAGAGTTGTCTAGTGTAATAGATAGTTTCTACCCACAGGCAAGTCCCAGGTCAATGGTGGAGGTGGTGGAGAGAAGGCAGATGCTGCAACAACCAGAACATTGTGAAACAGATGTTATGTTAGCTTTCTGGGCAGGACACTCAAGGCAAAACATAAAGTGTTGTCCAGAGGATGAGGGATTCATCAAAGACTTCCCCATGGTAACAATGTCCTAACAAAGTCTTGGGAATGAGTGTTTCCAATAGGAACTCTTGCCTAGACAAAACATTTCAATTAACAGCCTGGTGTGTGAGGGGAGCTGTCAGTTTTTATGAAGTAGGAAGCATAGGATGTTTCTGTAGATAATGCATCAGTAGGTGGGTGGAAATTTGACAACATACTGGAAGGTAATGGGGATGGGGCATAGCTATCAATGATGACTGTATTTAAAAAATAATTTAAGCTATAGGTGGCATAGAAAAGTAAAGGAGTAAGATACCCAGGTTTCTACTTCTCACAAGACCACTGTCTATAGGACTTTAAGGGATGTGCAGATTAGATTCAGAAAGATTAGGAGAGAGAAGATAAATGATGTTGGTGGAACAAAAGGATCTTGAAGAGCAACAAGATAGACATCACAGACTATTCATGGTAACCCAAGAGGTCAAGGTCTACTCTGAGGTATCTAACTTGATGAGAGTATGGTATAGAATAGGAACGTATGGGGCTAGAGGTGGAGTATGGAACAGGGCCAGATGATGACATTTGTTATTGAGGAGAATCAGGAACATTGGTCTTCCTGTAGTGAAAGGAACTGAAAACATGGGGCTGGGAGAATGTTATTGCTTGGTCTTTAGTTAGGAAAGGAGGTTTTTTTTTCCCTTGGAAAGGAAAATGCTGAAAATATAGTCTGATGATGCTGGGAGGGGCTGAGATCAGAAAACAGGTGAGGTTTCAGACCTTGAATATAGGCCGAAGTTTTCTCCAAGGGGAAGTGAAGTTTTCCCTTTGGCTTATGACCTTTTTGACTTAAAGTTATTAAGTTCCAAGACTGTTGATGTACCAGAAAGGCTTTGTCTTTTTGGCCCCATATCCTCCCTAATGCTACATTTCAAGTACAATATCTCCTTACACTTAGAGTGTTCTCAGTTTTCCCAAAACTATACACACCCCTGAGTTGCTTACCATAGGCAGAGAATACCGTTTTTTTTTTTTAAAAAAAAGACTTTACTTTCAATAGAACATGCCTTTTCTAATATCTGCCAACTCTTATAATCATCTTCCCATGTGGCTTTGCTAAATCACCTTTGCATTTTCCATTGCGGACTCATTTTCTCTTAAGGAGCACTCATGTAATTGTTCTATGGGTGAGCACCTTTCTTTGTGTGTGCACAGACTCTTGATTCTCTATCGTTACACGTCACTGAACTGAAATGATCTTGATGCCAATGTAGTCCTGGTATTCCATGGTAAAATAGTATGCCTCAAATGCTAGGCACAGTGTAGAGGAACTCCAGTGAATGTCTATCAAGTAATGAAAAAGTATTTAGTTTTAAACAGAACTAAATAGAGTTTGGACATGAAAAAATAGCAAGAATGTTCTATAAGCAAGGATCATAAATAAACAAATGTTTAGGAGACAAAATTGGAAAGTTGATCCACACTTTGTGTACTCACCAATATCCCAATTCACAACTGAGAACTCGTATATTCTGAGTTGATTACTTGGAAATGTGCACCATTAATAAGAAGACAACTTTTGCCAAATTCTGCAAATAAATTGTTGTCACATGTGTATTTGTAACTCTAGTCATTTCTAGGGAAAGTTTTTTGGCTTTAACACCAGTTCCTCAGCCTGAGCTCTACTGAAGACTACACATGCCATTCTCTTGTGCAAGCTTGTTAGTACCACATGACAAGGTCTGGCCAATGAAAATGTGACCAGAAAGGAATAGTCACTGAATCCCAGGGAGATAATAAGATGGTATGACTTTTACATTTTCTAATTTCCTGGCTATGCTTGATAGATGGATGGAACTGGGTTCCAGTATATTCCATGCTAAAAGGACCACAAATCTTTGCATCACTTTTAAGCATTGTGGCAGTCTACGATGGATCTTCATTTGGACAAGAAATAATTTTTTGTTGTACGAGGCCATGAATAATTTCAAGATTTTTCTGTAGCATCAACCAGTGCCTTTGACCCTTTGTTACACAACCCCAAAGAGCTGTTCTGAATCATTTTGGAAACATTTTTTTTCACAGAATCATTGAAACATCCATTTATTAATAAGTGGTGCAATCTTTATTGATTTTGAGATAGAACATAAAAAAATCAGGTAAGAATTGTTTGCATAATATATATGGAAATCAACCTATTAAAGTTGTCAAATATCGGACAGAGCCAGAATATAAATTACACATACAGTTTAAAAATTACAGGAAACCATATTATAAAGAGCACTAAAGGGCACTTGTGGAATAGTTGTGTTCCCGTGTAAGCCAGAATGTGGAGAGCCTACTCAGAGCATGGAGACAAATCCAGGGAGCAAGGCACCAGAATTCTATGCCGTAAAAAGGGGTGAAATAAAATCAACCTAAAATCAAATACAGCGATTCATGTCATTGCAAATCTCAACTTGTTCTTCCACAGTAGGTGTTTTCCATCACTACTATATCAGGACCGGGGGGGGGGGCAATCACAGCCCATCTTAAGCAAGAGAGATATTTTTTTTTTCTTTTTAAAACAGAAAGGACCGGCAGAACTGATAATGTGCATCCATCCTAAGTTAGCTTTTCAGAACTGGGCACAGGTTCTCTCTCTAACAGCTTGGGTCTGTGATTTGACTGAAGGGCTATTCAAATCCTCTAGTTAGTCTTCAGGGTGGCTGGAGGGTAGACCTGATCTCCCATTCCCTGGAAATGGATTCAGAAGGGTAAAGCATGGCCCAGTTAGGAGATCCATTTGGTGTCCATGCAGATTCTTGTTCTCTTACTATTGAAAGATGGAGTAATAATTGATCTGCACTTTTGGCCTCTCAGAGAACTTTTTTTTTTTAAAGGCCTGTTTGTGTCTGCAAAATTTCAAAGCCCTGAAATAAAGATACAGAAGATGAGAGTCAGCTGAGCCTGGGATACTTTTGAACTTGTTCAGGTAAATACAGTGACAGAGTATCTGTGGGGACTGAGAACAAAGGGTGTTTGTGGGAATATCTGTGGCCACCAAACTCTAAGGGCTAATGGACTCCAATGTGAACTGTGTGAATAATTTATGCGGCATCACTTTCTGCCTCCGACAGCTGGATGGTGAAAACATTCAAAGAACTTGCTGAATAGTCAAAAGGAGCTGCTGACAGTCTTTCTTCTACTCCCCAGGACATGGGTGGGTCTGTGATCATTTTCATTGGAAAGCTGACTGTGCAGAGGAGGGAAAAGTCTTCCTAGGGCCTGACTGGGGAGCATTTCTACTGCCCTGTGAAACTTGGGATGGGGGGGGGGGAGTAGTGCCAGGGGATAGGAAAAGCTTTTGAGATCCATGGCTTCGTGTAAGATCTCAGTTCTTTCTCTTGTACTATGTGACATCTAGGCAGCTCCTTTTCTTTTATCTTTGATCTCTGTGCAGCCAATGATAGCCTTCTGGTGGGATTACACTAAGGGTGCTGCAGCATGCAGACATCAGAGAACTGCATCAGTCTCATGCATGCAACTCCTAAGGAGAAAGCAGGGGGGGGAGCTGTTCTCCTATCCCAGCCCTCAGTTTAGTAGGCAGAGTTGAAGAAAGGAGCACTGAAATCAAACTGTCCCTTCTTTTCATAAATCTTAAGTATCCGATTGGAGTTTGATATATTCCAAAGTACTAGGCTAGGTTTGGTTAATTTTAAGCCACCATCGGGTGGCACAGATCTCTGAATTTTTAATATGTCAAAAGATTACTATTGTTTCCTGACACTTCAATGTTGAAGGAGTCCCATTGGGAGGAAGGGAGACTCAGGCAGAATGACAGTCTTTAAAATAATCCAGTAAACCAAAGCCATACCATAATGTGTCACTTTTCTCTTTGAATCTTTCAGAAGTTTTGGGAACAACCCGACCAGGATCACTAAGATATCCTATCTTACCAATGGGTTTAATACAGATGTCTGTGGGAGCACTGTCAAATTCTGGCAAATGTAAGCACAGCCCAAGTGGAAACTCTAGATATCTGCATGTGAGTCAGGAGAGACCAGTTTTCTCCCTAAAGTGTTACCACAATTACACAGATGTGATATGTTTTAAGAAGGACAGATTCAACGCAGCTTTCAGCCAAGAGTATGTACTCTTTGAGATGTTTATGAAATGGCAAGGATGTGGATCCCCTAGGGTCCAGTGAGAGGAACTAGGCATGCTCAGACAAACCCCAGATATTCCAGTACACAGTCACCTGTGGTTGAACTGGAAGTTTGCAGCAAGTCAGATTCCCAAAGAAATCAGATCCTTAAACCTATGGAGAAGTCTCATGCAGTGGGCCTGTATCTGAGGGTGCAACCCAAGAATCTGTGAGTGCATCTGAATGAGTCCAGGGGATGAACCAAACAGGTGAACCTGTCCAATCTGCAGCATAATGAGAGACAAAGCAGGAAGAGTCAGAAGGGTGGAGAGAACTCATGGACATGGCTAAAAGGTTGTTCTTCAGTCTTTCCCTAGGTGTGCTCATTTGGCAGGAGGTTTCTCTGAGCCCTTTGAAGATGAAACATTCAGATGGGACATCTTTGTGACATGGAAGAATCAGTCCTATTCTAGAGATAGAGTGAAGTCTCAAAAAAACCATTTCTGGTTCAGCTGTTTCTCAAGGGAGTCAGAAAATTTATCTTCCAGTGTCACCAGAAATACTCCCATCTCTAGCATCTGGACCAGGAGTCAGGACACCTGAGACCTAGGACCACTCTGTTACCAGATCTTTATTTTACTCACAATGAGACTCAGAACCCCTGATCTCTGAGTATTTGTGTCCTGTCCTAAAAAAAATATGGGTGATCATTTTCTTCCTCTGAACATTTTAGAATATGCAAAATTACATCACCTCAATTCTGTTGAACTATGATTGATCCTAGAGGGGTACTGAGGTTGAGATGGATGAAGGCTGAGACTGTAATTACAAGGAAGAATTTGAACAAGTTTTGACCTGCTTCTTGAAGAGGTCCTATTCATGGCAAGGGTGCTCCCTGGTAGTCATGCCACAGTTGGCTTTCCTTTCATCTTTAATTAGTTTTTATTCTTTTTTTTTTTTTTTTTTTTTTGTCTATATCTCCTATAAGTCATGTTTTAGAGAACACTGCTACATCTGGCACTCTTTCTCCAATAAAACTTTTACCAGCTAGCAACTGAGAACCACATTCTTAATGCTCCTTCCAGTATTCCTTATCTTGCACATTTTGATGGGAAAAATAATCATGTTCAGTTGCAGACAGGTACATAGTTAAAGAACGACTTAAAAAAATCCTAGTTTTATCATGCAATAATTTGGATTATATCTCCACCAGCTTTTATTTTTTCCATAAAAAAATATTTCCTGGTGTAAACTTAGAGTCCATAGGCGATATCACTAACTGATGTAATGGAATCTATACATACTATAAAAACAGATACAAATAATTATTAACAGTTTTGGCATGGACCAGTCACTGCACTAAGGACTTTATACATAGTTGATTGTCTCACTTGAAATTTTAAATAGACTGAAATAGTTCTGAGTGTTCCAAAACTCAAATTTTTAATACAAGTCATCTCTATCCCATTTTTGTTTGTTCAACACTAGCTTCACACCATGGTTTCCAAACCTCTGAAAGCTACATAGGTACTCTGACCCCAAGATTTATTTCTATAGCTGGGCACCACTAAGCTATTATCTGCTGCCCTGTTTAGGGTAAAGATGGCTCAGTTTTGAGCCGTGTAAGAACAGTATGTCATTTTGAATATTTTTGGATACAGAAAGCAAATGTAGGTTAAAGTTCATGGTGGGAATAGCACGCTTTTGAAGACAAGTGAAGACAAATTTTTTAAACCAAGAACACCTCTGCGGTCCTGGATTTTTTTGGGGGCATACTCATGAGAACCAAAGAGTATCTATTCTAGGCAGCAATGGCGTGAGAATTGGGGTCGATCTGGCAGCCTTGTCAAAAGTCTAGTTGACTTCTGAGAACATTTCTTCTCTTTCTTCCACATACTCCGATCTTCAACTTCCCATGGGTAGAATGAGTTCCTTCTTTTTCAAATAGATGTTGTGCCATGGCCTGTGCTAGGCCTTTTTTGGTCAATATGGTGAAACAGATGCCATGGCTACTTGTCTGCCCTCCACTGTGACAGGATATAGAGAAAAAAGCTGGTTTTTTTTTTTTCCAAGAAACTTTTTCAGAGCCCAAGTGCTTACATTGCTTATTGGATGTTACAGAGTCCAGAATGGTGAACTCAAATGCAAAATCCCCATTCAATGCTCCCAGTGGGGGAGTATTCATATTGGTAGATAGTTGTCCACAGCCATGAAATCAGGTATGATGAGACTAAGGCGACCATCAACAGTTGAGGTCATGAGCTTTCTTACAGAAGAGACTAGCTTTCTGGTCTTTGAATGTTTGTTGCATAATTCTTGGTACTCAGTGATATCTAGAACATCTTGCTAAATGAATATTTCTTTGTTACACTCTCAGAGTAGCATGAAATTATGAGAATAATTTTGGCAAACTGTGAGTAGATTCTGTGATGCTATCTTTTCTAAGGGAGTTTACTTTTAAGCTACAATGTCTAGAAATGGCTTTGTACAGAATAGATATAGGATGCATAAGTGTTGGTTAATTTGGTTTTACCTATATACTTTGGTATTTTCTAATTATTTCTCCATAAAAATAAGATTTTTTAGAACATCAGCGTCATATCTAGTAAAGCTGAATTCTATGATTTAAAAACAGATAGTTACTGAAAAGAACTTTCTCAATTCAGTGGGTTTTGTCCCCCCTTCTTTCTACAATTTCACTTTTTCTTAAGTTTTCAGTATCTGCTTATATGGAAATATTTAATAGTTAAAGTGTAATAATTTCACTTTTCTTCAGCCTGATAGAATTATCTTTAATTAGCATTTAAAAATTCATTCTTTTCATTTTTTCTTGGTAAATTAACGTGTGTGTGTGTAGTGTGTGTTTGTGTGTGTGTGTGTGTGTGTGTGTGTGTGTGTGTGTGTATATACACACACAATGTGTTGTGCAATACTAGGGATCAAAGCCAGAATTTAGTGTATGGTAGACAAGTACTCTACCACGGAGTTATACTTTCATTCCCATTTCTTAGAAATTGTAAGTTTATATATATTTTAAAACATGGCATCAAGTACATATAAGACCATCCTTTAACCTGATAAAACCATTCCTGGTTTTTGTGATGGAATTAATTTCTCAGTCTTTCTTAGTTTCTGTTAAAAGTGTCATGACTTCCTAGTCAAGCTGCAGAGCTTTCTGGTGTGCTTTCTGATACATATTATCTTGGATTATTCTGTCCTGAGATTCCTTTTGTGTTACAAAGGACCTTGATAGAACTCACATTGACATTTCAACTGAGAATCAGAACACCAGCCATGACGACCATGCAGTGTATGGACAGGTTCTGTTGAATACATTTGGTTTGCTGGTTTAGACATTATTTTTTTTTAAAAAAAGGATATTTCAAAAGAGGGATTCCAGATTATCTCATTATCTTTCTTCTGTTTGCTTCTTAGATGTGAACAAGCAGCTCTTAGGGCCCTTAGTATTCGTCCTTTATGAAATATGTATTTGGCTGATACAGACAACTGACTAGACATACACCAGATGGCAACCAAACACAAAACCAATACCTGCCACTCTGATTTCAAATCAACAAGGAAGCGAGACCACAAACTTCGAGCTGGTTTGGAAAATAATGCAAATTCCAGTTCAAAGGATTCTTGGCCAAGATCCCCCTTTGAACTCCTGAAAGAACATGAACCGGATACCTGGGAGGTGAGGGAGGGACCTTAGATGAAATGCCTGACAGTGGGAAGAGGGAACTCACACAGCCCACCTCCGGCAGGAAGACAGGGCATCAAGTGAGGGAAGGGATTGCCATCCCACAGCCAAAATTCTGACCCATATTTGTTCCTATCTGAAAATACTGCAGGGATGGAAATGGAGAGGTGCCTAAGGAAAAGAAGGCAGTGACAGGCCCAAAAGTGGGGTCCAGCTCATGGGGACGTCCCAAGGCCTGACACTATTACTAAGGGACCTATCATGACCACACTCTGGAAGACCCAACAAGCAGCTGAAAGAGTCAGATGCAGCTATTTGCATCCAACTGATGGGCAGAAGCAACTGACCCCTTTCGTTGAATTAGGGAGAGGGTGGAAGAAGTGAGGAGGAGGGAAACCTGGTAGGCGGACCAGCAGTCTCAATTAATCTGGAGCCCCGAGATCTCTCAAACACTGGACCACCAACCAGACACCATATACCAGCTGATATGAGACCCCAACACATACAGCAGAGGACTGCTGGGTCTGGGTTCAGTCAGCGATGATGCACCTAACCCTCAAGAGACTGGAGGCCCCAGGGAGTTTAGAGGTCTGGTGGGGTCTGGGGAGGGGGAGGACATCCTCATGGAGACAGGGGTAGGGAGGAGGTATGGGATGTGGAACAGTTGGAGGGTAGACTGGGAGGGGGGAATAAAATCTAGAGTATAAAAAATTAAATAAATAAAAACCAAAAGAATAAAAGAAAACATGACTTATTAAAAAAAAGTACATCCTAATGAAACACACCAATGCTAGGAGGTTGTGAAAGAATCTTAATGTTAAGGAAAACCATGTGGCACATATTATTCACCATCATTTTTGTTTCTAATAACTCACGGACATAAAAAGTGATAGTATATGTTAGGTGCTATGTAGGGCAGTTATTTCTGGTGAAAAAAAAAATTATAGGGAGAGCAGATTCAAGGTGTAAGTTTTCTTAGATTATAGCCACAATGGCCCCACTGAAGTCATATTGAAAGATTTGAGGGAACAGGTCCACAGCCTTTGTCTTTCAGATTGCCAGAAAAATCAATTGAAATCTATAAGAAAAGCTTTGCCTCTAGTGTGTGCGACTGTATTAATATATCGCCTGCCTTGGACTTAAATGCCACTGTTTGTATATCCATTCATGATATTCTCCATGTAGGCTATTCCTCTACCAACTCCCAGTGCTTGCCATCATTCGTGGAACTGCTTTGGTTTAAGGTCCTCTCATGAGGGGACAAACTTTCATCATCACTGTATTCTCAGCTCTTTATACAGGACCAATCAGCATGTAAGCTGTAAGAAACTGATCTCTGTGGACGCTTTCCCCAACCACAGAATACTAGCATAGGAAATTGATGAAAACATCAAGTAGGCATCTGCCATGATATTTATGGCTCTTGGCAACACAGCAACAGCACTGGTGAGAGTCATATTCAAACACTAAATAAGGGTATTTCCATCATCTTGTTGGTCATCAAGGCAACCATTTAAACACCATATCTAAGGGCATGAAATGACTGAGACACTAATACTGTGGTGATCCACAAAGAGTAGCCAGAGTCTAACCTTTTCCATCAGAGGTTTTCAGCAAGTAGCAATATCTCCCAATAGGCCACGTGGTGGCTTGTGCTTAACATGAATCTTTCTGCAGCAGGGCAGGGATTTCCAGGCTGTTGGTTGTCACCCCAGGAGCTCTTTTGATTTTATGTGGTTCTAGTATTTTCATTGAGAAAATCTGGAGAACTATAAGTGGGTGATTCTGGGAATTCTTCCTATTTGTATATGTATAACTAATTTGCATTCCCCATCCTGGATCCCACTTGTAAAGCATCAAGTAAGCATGCTTTGCAGTCAAAGCAGACATCGTTCTCCCCTTGAGTAAAGACTGAAGATTACATCTCATGGTTAAAGAGTGCCAGTGTCTTGGTATGATTCCTGGATTCCAGTATGCAAATGGGATAGTATGAGGGGAGACTGTGGTAAGGGGTGAGTCCTCAGGTGGAGGTTTTGAGTCCTTACTCTCCACAGAACAACCGAGTGTCTCAAGGCATGCCATTTGCCTTATGCCCAAAACATAACATTTTGAAATAGAGGACAAGGAGAGATGACTACTCTTGATTCTAATCTCCATTTTGGATTCAAGTTCAGGCAAGGCAGAAGGAGGAGTTGGAATTTCATTTTAAAATACCAAATTTAGCTCCCGCCTAGAAGGCCACCCCACTTCTGGTAAATTTTATTATCTTTGGCTACATGAATTGGGAACTATTTTTTTTTTTTTTATGTTTGTGGCATGTGTGCAAGATTTCTCTTCACCAGTCCATAACACATCTTATGGTTAAATAAACTGAGGCACAGTATTGAACAACAGGTAGACCAAGTCTCCCTGAGAGCTTTTAAATAATTTTGCCAGCCTTCCTTTAGTTAAATAATTTTTTTTAAATCTTGGCTTTGGGGTTGAATGACTATCTTGTTCCTATTCTGTTTGCTCAGAGGATAGCCTCATTGTAATGTAGTAGGTTTTGGTTGAGAAAATTATTTCCTTGCTTTAGAAAACAGTAAATTAACTGGAGCATTTTACACAAGGGGAAATGAGCCTAGAAATAACTTAAGACAATGCTCTCAGTTTATCTGAATCAAAACCCAAACCAGCCAACCAAACAAATAGCACAGCTCATCAATAAGTCTCCCTGTACTTGTTCAATCGTGATTAAAAGGAAGAAGAGCAGATAAATGTGTATCTAGAAGAGACTAACAGTGCCTTTTATATAGTGTCAAGTCATGCAAACCATGCTGAAAAGGAAGCGATTCTTTTGCAGTGACATGGGGGAGGAAGAAGGCTGTGAGGAGCCCCTGCTTGCAGGGGGGCCACCGCGCACATGCATGCGCTTGACACAGCCACTGGAGTCCCCATTGTAAGCGCTAGGTGTGAGAGTAAGTGAGCTGTACAAAGTCTGTCTACAGTACCAGGAGTCAGCCAGTGACCCCTTTTAAGTGGGCTTGTTGGAAGGGGTCCATATGGAATCTGAAATACCATCTCCAGTGGATGACATAGGCATGGAACCACTGGGCGTGAAGGGGTCTGTGTCCGTGTCCGTTTCTCCTTCAGCCAGGTACCGCTTTTCCCTCATCCAGCTTGATCCCCCACTGGGGCCAAATACATAATCATCTCTGTCTTGGGAGATGCTGAAACCACTTGGAGACCGCTCCAGTTCCTCGTGGTTGACGGACATGAGGGACAGAGGTGTGTCACTGTCCCTAGTGATGCTGCGTCTCTGGCGGGGTGAGATGTGGTCCGAATAGGGACCTTGCAGTTCTGTCTGTGAGTGGTAGCTCACACATGAGTCCAGAAGAGTCAAGATGGGCAGGACTGTGGGCCTCTCTGCATATGTACTTCCGGATGAGGGAAGGTTGGCTTGAGCCTTTGTAGAACTGGGTCCCCCTCGGGTCAGTTTCACAGGGTCATGTGCAAAAAAACCATAAGGGCCAACTCTGTCGATGGGCACCTGGTGGAAGCTGTAAGGAGGGTCGGGGGGCCCTGTCTCTGAGTAGTTGCAGATGATGGTTTTCAAATCAGAATACCTGTTGTCTTCTTTCTTCTCCCCTTCAGCTGGGGAGGAGGCCCCTTTAGTTGGGTAGTACTCAGTGACATGTACCTGCAAGCGTTCCATGTGCTGCATATGCATGTCCACGAGGAAGTCCAGTTTCTTGCCCATGTCATGAACCTGAAAAATAACAAGCACCGGGAGTTACCACTCCTCTGGGGATGAGGGTCACAGTCACTGTGCGGATGGGTTGTTTTTGTAAGTCTTAGTATAACAACAGCTATAACTGTCTCCATGTCTCCTGCCAGAAGGCCCTGTATACAAATTAACATTCATCTATAAATACACAGGCAAGGATGACACTGGAGTCAAAGACTGGAAAGCCACAGACAGCTTGTGAATAAGTGTTACAGGCTTTCATTGTCCTCCTCTGGAAGACATGGTATGATTTCAGTCAAGATGTGGGGTTCTTGTTTTATGTAAATTTTCTTTTAAATAAGCATATAGGTTGTTAGTGTCTGTTATTAATACTTGGTAACCTATACACTGGAGGGCAGTGTCAACAAAAATGGAGTTTTACAAACCTAGAGACCCAATAGGGACCCTCAGGCAATTATGGAAGCTGCTTCTGCTTTGGGCACGGCATTCATAAACAGAAATGTTTGGTGCGCAAATGCACAAGTGCATGTACATCTCTGTGTGAGGGAGGTGTTCCTTCTCTGACAATTCACATCTGTGCATACACACAAGTCTGTGTACTTTGTGATGCTCTTCCTTTTCTAACAGTTCACAGGTCACAAAATCAGGCAAATGAAAAACCTCATTGGATTGATGAGGTTCTGAGTCTCATGACAGGAAATGGCTAATGTACATCTGAGGTGTAGTTATAAGGAATATGTAGGGAGTAGCTATGTGACTTTATGGCCTGTACTTTATTGACCTAATCTTTACAACCTTACAAGGCCAATGCTATCATGATTTCTGTTTTGCACATGACAAAGCAGTGACCAGAGAGATAACATAACCTGTGGAAGGTCACAGGGCAAGTGAACACAAGAATCAGGATTAGAAATTAAAATTTAAAAATAAGAAGCAATAGACCAATCACTGACATTTTCTCTCAATTCTTTTACATTGGTTTAGTTTGGGGTGATGGATCATCCTGGAGGATATTATTCCTGGAGGAACGTAATGGAGTTATTTATCTAGTGGACTGCAGAGATAAGCTACATGGGGTGTATTATGTGAACCTCTCTTTGCACCCTGAGTGACCCTTATCCATAACTAAGGCCTCCTCATGAAGATCACCCAAAGATTGGGACTAGAGCCAAAGAGAACAGAAAGGAACATGAAATGGTGGGCAGAGAATTGATATCTATTAAGAAATTACCATGGAATGCGTGCACAGCAGTGACCATTCTACATAATTCACATGCGTTGGCTCATTGAATCCTCATGGCAATTCTATGATGTATGACAGACGAGCCATTCTGAGGTTCAAAACAGTAATTAACGTGTGGGTGATCACCCAGCCAGGAAAAGCAAAACTGGGGAATTAAAATTAATTTCCCTATCTTTTCTTTCTTTTTTTTTAAAGTGATATTTATTATGCCTCATCTTCATATGGAAGAAATGGCCCCTGGAAAACAGATCTGTGGAGCTGGAAGGCTGGCTTGGCAGTGAAAAGCAGGTGCTGTTCTTGGGGATGACTTGGGTTTGGTTCCCAGCATCTACATGGTGGCTAAGAACCATGTATAGCTCCAGTTCTGGGGACCTCTGAAGGAATCAGTCATGCATGTGCTACTCATACATATATGCCAGGCAAACACTTATCCATACAAAATGAGAACAAATAAATATAAAACACACACACACACAGCAATAGAAGGACTTACCTGTCTTTCAACTTTTACAAACTTCCCCATCATGCTTTGGTCTTCAGTTTCTGATGTGGCTGCCCTGGCTACATATGGTTCATTCCTAAGGAAAAGCCAACAAACCATAAGATCATTGTATCTGTTTTGACTGTGCGAGGTCATTCCTACTTGAAATTCCGTGTACCTGGGACTATGTTTTTTTCACTCACACAGACAAAACCTGGAAGAGGTTCCTTTGGCATGCTTATTCAGGACTGCGGATGCCATGCATACCATCCTACAGGAAGATGCTAAGACAGACCAGAAGCTGTGGCAAAAGAGGCTTTGCTTTGTGTTTGTGAAGTCTACCAAGTATCTAACAACACCTAGAGTGTTTATTCTTTTAAATTAAATTCCTTGCCTTTCAGTCTTAGGGCTCTTCCACTGTAGTGTCTAATCTCTGAATTTCCATGGAGTAGGCATACACATCCCACATGGTTCATTTTGTTAAGAATGGCAAACACCTGCAGCATCCAGAAAACAATGCTAGAACATTCCTCTAGAAATCAGGGGAAGGCTGTGTTTTCTCTGTGTGCAATTATTATCTGCCTACATTCTAGTTCATTCCAATATTCTTACATTATGTGGAGATGAGATATTTCAAAGACACTTGATGTTGCTAAAACCCATTCGTGTTGGTTTTTTTCTTGATAGCCGTTGTTCCCCTGCTAAGCTACTTCCTTGTCTGAACAGTCTTCAACTAAAGCAAATTTCAAAAATGAGTTGCCTGGTGCTATATCCAGCCCACCAGTGTTTTATTTGTCTGGCAAAGGTAAATTCAGTTTGATATTTAACTAAAATTCATTTTAATTAACATGGGTAAATTAGGGTTTTGAGTGTCCTTTTACTTATTTTCTGGGTGAAGTTTTGCCTACATTGCAAATCTACAAAAGATAGCTCCACAATTTCTTATTGTTACAGACCTCTGTCAAACCCCCCAAACTCTCTTATGAGCTTAGTGACTTCAGGAGTTAATATCTCTTAGTGAGTTTCACTTTTCTTATGTATGATACAGGTATGATGAAGTACCCACTATGGAGGTAGAGGACTACATGTGAGAATTCACAGGAAATGATCCACATAATCCTGTTTTATATTATTTATATCTTATTTATTAATTTGTTTATTTTGAGATATGGTTCCCTCTGCACCTGGGGTTGGTCTCAAACTCAAGATCTTTCCTGCGTCTATTTCTCAAAGGCTAGAATTGTAAGTATGTACTATCATACTATACTCTCAAAAAGTTTAAAAACAGCCCTCCACACCATCTCATAAATGAGGAAGTTGTTAGTTGGATGTAGTCTTGCATTCCTGCAGTCCCATTAGTGTGGAGATTGAAGATCAGCCTGTGCTACACAGTTTAAGGATAGACTGTACTAGGTTGTGAGACATTGTCTCAAAAACAAATATCAAACCAGCACAAAGCCTCCAAAGTAATTAACCAATTAATTATAATAAAATAAATCAAAAATTTTAAGAGTGGAATTCTCCAAAAATATATTTACTTTTTGTAAAAATTGCATTATATGAAAACAAGACTCTTTGTTAACATTAGGCTATGACAACACAGCCACAGTCATTCCCACTAGAAGGGTAAGCAGCCTCAGTCTCATTATTCTTTATCGTATGCCAAGCCTACTGCTGAGGAGTAGATGCCTTCTTTTACTATGCCAACATTCTTGATTCTAAGATGAAGCACAGCAGTCTCTCACATATTCATCTTGCTTGCCTTAAAAAGGATTTGGAATCAAGAGACACAAGTGCAAACTGGACTTTGAGAAAGGACAATACTTGTTCAAAATATTATATATATATATATATATATATATATATATATATATATATATATATATATATATATATATATATAATTTGGAGCAAGGATAATTGTCTGAGTTATAGCACTGTTAGAGGTGCTGGCATCTGAATGCTGTCTCTCACTTCGTCTTGGAAGGGGTGTCAGTCAAGCCCCAGGATACTATGCAGGAGGAAGCAAGTAAGCTGACCAAGAATGCAGTAGCTCCACTAACATTAAATATGTTCTCTTTCAACAAAACTCATGAGTCTCCTCTTGTTTTACAGCCAGGAAACTGGTTATTTTCTATTTGAAAAAAATCCCACAGAAATAAGTATCATTTATATGTCTTTGGAATAGGAGCCTAAAGTCACCTGCACAGGAGATTTTCAAGTGACCACAACCTGAACCTGCCTTCCAAGTCTCTATTCATTTTCTCTGGGAGAGGGTTGATTTCACATAAAGTACCCAAGCTGAGATTTGGGGATGAATACACTGCATAGGGGCCATGTCTCCACAGTGCATCATTCCACAAACACAAGCCCCACCTTGGAGACTGCTGGGATGGGTAGGTAAATGCTGATCCTTTCTGAGACTTCTTATGTTTTGGAGTGGATGGAGGTCCAGGGGTGAAAATCATATCTATTCTGAAAGAAGAAGAAGGGGGGAAAAAAAAGCAAAGGAGAGATTAGATTAAACAAAGCTTTGTGGTTGCGAGAAAAGAAATCCTTGTATTTCTTAATTCAAATGTGGCTCTGTGAAAGGGGGAAAGTGAGAGGATGAGGAAGAGAGTAAAAAGGAGAGATTTTGCCATGCAAGATATTGCTATTTTCTGAAGTCTGAGGGAGTGAGAACATTTTCTCATCTCCAGGGTACCAGTAGGAGACAATCCTCAGAGCTGGGTTGAGGTTTTTGCCTTACTTCTTAGAGCCAATGTCACATGTATATTGTGTCTATCTCATCTTCCACCTCTTTTGTTTATCCCCAAACTTCCTAATTAGAGAAGATCTACTGTCAGACTCCAGGTTCCATTTTTAGGTTTATAAATCCCTGATGCTCTAAGTGGAAGGATGGTTCAACCCTAGCTCCAGCACCGTTTTTCTATTTCTGTACAAAACACCAGCTCAGCAGAAAGATGCTGTGGGGCAGGGGAAGAGGTGGTGGGTTGCATCTCAGGGTGACCACTAAGATGCATCCAGGAAAAGTCTTGGGTTATGTTTTCCTCTAGAAACCCAGCTTCATTTCCAACAGACACTCACAGTATCATTTGAAGTCACACCTGTTTTCTGTCTGGCCCACTGAAGAATGTAATTTATCATCTTGGCAGGCAACCTCCAGCTAAAATCCCCAGAAACACATTTTCTTGATAACTATCAAAAATCATGACAGTGTAATGGTCTATCGTGTAAACATTAAAACTGCCTGATAGTTTTGGAGTCTGGCCTGTTTTTGGGAACATGCTGTCTTGCTCTGTTTCCGGGACAGCCATATTTGCATAGATGATAGCATGGAATGACTGAAAACTTGTTTATGTATAAGACATTTGTTCAGCAGCTACTGAACCTTGACTTGCTATCTACCACTGTGTGTGGGACAACTAGAAGTCATGAATAAATATACTGTCACAAAGAGCTTCATTAGTGTAGTGTTCCTCCTACTAAGTCAAGAGGAAACTCCACTGGATACAGAGGCAGAAGGCCATGTGACCCTTGAATTGTGTCAGTTTCTCTTCAGGCCTCTCATATGACAGAATTACATCACTCATACCATATGTATTTCTAAGCAAATGCATGCCCATTTTTGTGCTAATATTTTACACATAGAATATTGCTTCATATGATCAAGGCAGAGTTTTGATATCATACATGACATACATATATTGATTTGTTAGGTTTTCAATTTCTAGACTGGGAAATTTGGAGTTAGTAAATTTGGACTCACAGCTTTGGTTTCTCCATAATAATTAGGGTACTTCTGATATGATAATACCTTATGGGATTCTAATGGACAAGATGCATATATGTAAAGAACTTAGGAGATCAAGTTTTAGGTGGTATTACCTAAAAATAATCTCCCCAAGTGGTGTCAATTTGCTTTGTATTTCTAGTTATGGATAACACTTAAATAATTCTTAAATTCTTAAAAAAGTAAATTCTTAAAGTGTGGTTGAAATTTTACACTTAGAACAAAATCAGCTGAGATGTTAAATGACCAGAGTTTCATAACTATCTAAAGCACCATGAACAGGAACTAGTTGATATCTACATGTCTTCTTTTCTCCGTCAGACCAATCAGAAAGCTAATGTTGGCCAATGAAATAGATCAGGGCTTCTCTGGAGCTTTGAAGAATTGTACTAAATAGAACATAGGAACAGTTGGCTCCTTTAGAAGGGACAGAAGCCTGCTCACCATGGTCCCATTACTCTCTATTCCATGCCAAGGCCAAGTCTGAGAGTAAAACTCGCTGGCCCATATATTCACAGTGTTAAATGGGTCCTCCTGTTTATAAACTTTCCCTGCTGCATTTTGCATTACTTCTGAATGCCTGTCACTTGAAATTCAATAGTAATATGACTTGGATTCCTGAGGAGCTGAGAGAACATAGTCCTTTCTCATCTGAATGGATTACCTTGTCTGTAGGTACTTTATCCTGGAAAGCATGTCAAGATGTCCAGCGGAATACTGCTCAATCACATCTTTCACATCATAAGGCCTCAACGTCTCCTTGAACTTTTTTTTATATAGACGGAACTGTAAAATTCTGTAAGGCAAAGGAGGGGCATTTGTTCACCATAGGCAGACACTGAAGGAAACAACTATGCCTATCCAGCAAACTCCAGACACAGAGGGAGAAAACATAAAAGGAAGGCCTGGATGGCAGAATGCTGGCCTTGGATTCTGGTGCTTCCTGTCCCTCTGCTTCTACTGGGTTGGCTGGTGCTGTTCCTTCAGTCATCTGAATAATTATAAAATTGTAGCAACAACAACTTTGAACAGTTGTTGAATACTCATCACATAGAAAACACTAAACTTCGTGCTTTGTGACCAGTCTTCCAATAGGTCAGTTTGCAGAGGAGCAGCCATGGCTCTGAGAATGCCACATCTCATAGGTCTTCATGTCTGAACTGGATCAGAGACAGGCTTGGGTACCAGCAAGGTTGAAGCTCTTGGTTGCTCTCACTGCCACACTGTTTTCCATTTGAGGAAGGCTGATGTTTTTCCTCCTATAAGCTGCATGTTAAATTTTTCTCTGCTATGACAGAATAGCAGACAGGTCTTAAAATGGAAGGTTTTATTTCCGCTCATAGTTTCATGGGAATGTCAACTGGTGGGGAAGGCATGGAGGAAGAAACATCTCTTATGTGTACCACCCAGAGCCCATAGTAGTTTGGTCACATCACAGACCAGGAAACAGAGAGCTCAAGATACAACAGGGATCAAGCTATAATAAATCTTCAAGTGTAATCCCCATAATTGTGCCTGGCTGAGTCTATGCCAGAATATTCAACAATTGTACAAAATAGCATCACTTCTCGGGGACCAGATGTGTAAATGCCTGGCTGGACATTCTACATCCAAACCACACTAGTAGTTAAGCATGGTGTTAGATGTCTACATCTAGACAGAAGGATCACAAGTTCAAGCTCATCTGTAACTATATAATAAGTGTGAGGTAGAACTACATGGGACTCAGTTTCAAGATCTCAAAATGAGTAAGAAAACCAAACCAGAGCAGTAGTTTCTAATTCTTTTGCTCTGATCTCCTTAGGGTTCTGTTCTGTGAGTTTATACAGGTTCCTTAGCACGGAGACACCTTCACTTCCTCCTTCCTGAAAATCAACAAGGCTCCCCCAAAAGGCTGCTGCCCTCTTTGGATTCCATCCTTCTGTGCATAGTATCAACCTAAGCTTACAGCCTAGTGTCAGGAGGCTCCACCCACCCAAACCCCACCAGTTCCCATTGGCAGGTGTCTTCTTGGATGACACAGTTCAAGTTCATTTTGTCTTAAACTTCACGATACAGAATTTCTTGCCAGTTTATACCTGCCCTTTACCTAGCTTCACTTGAAGGGGAACAACTTCTGTGGTTCAGAACAGTGGCTCAGAGATTTGAACAGAACTCAGCCCATGCTGCTTCTTATGCTGTGTGTGGCTGTATGTACTAGGATGGCAACACTAAATTCTGGAGGATGGAGACCTAGGGACCACAAAACCTAGGATACTGGCCCTTCATAGAAAAGAGTTGCTATTCCTTGAATTAAGGCATCTGAAAGAAATTATACAAATTGGAGTGTAGATACGGAAGCCTGGAGTCCCCATCTGGATCAGTCTGACCCACTGCTTTTCCCTGAATGAGTCTGCACAGTCATTAACAAATGTAACATTATGCATGCATTTTTAGCTAAGAGCCTTCCTGTCATATCAAACATAATGGAGAGGAGCCACACCTCAGCCTTTGCTGGAGTCCACATCTTACAAGACTGTTTTGCTCCCTAGTCTATTAGACTGGCCATCTTGCTGGAGATAGTGTTACTAATTTCTGCCACCCACTAAAGTAAGAATATATCCAGAGCCTGATATATATTTTCTTTAAAAATTAACACACTCTCTTGATTTCCGTGAAAAATTCTCAAGCAAACTAGAAACAGAGCATATTATGTTCCCTTGATCAGATAAAAGCATCTATAATTTATTCTTGTTAAAATGCTGATTCAAAAGAATAGGTGGACAAAGAGAGGCAGGAAAAAAAGCTATCCTTAACAACTAAGGTGAATGCTGAGGAAAAGCTCCAAGTGTTCTTATCACACACCCTGATGCCCGTTATAATATATACTGGTTAAAGTCAGACGGCGATGACTCTGATGATGTGCTGTCAGGAAGCTTAAAGGATCAGTTTCCAAACAGATGTCTCTCTCTGACTATTGTAGAAGAATCATTGTACTGGGGGTAGCTTTCTTCATAGAGTAAGAAGTATTCACAGGACCAGACTCAAGGTGACCAGGAAGTGGCTCCTGTTCTCTTTTAAGTTCCAAAGGTTCTTTACCAGCTGTGTCCTATGGGCATGAAGGTGGAGTCTGGTGTTGGTATTTAGGTGGGGAGAAGGGTCATCACCTGACAGCTCGGATGGCAGCCTTTAGGGTGGGGATCATGTCTTCAATGAGGAAGTCATTCCCATAGCCCCTGTCTTCTGCCATGGGGTCACCTGTCCCAGCATCTGTGAGGGAGAAGTGTATGTCAATGGAGTCCATCATAAATGGAAAATTTCAGAGTCTATTGCGGAACCAGAATCCCCATTGTATATCTTATTCACACCTCATCTTTATTCCCATATTGTGGACCCCAGTTGTGACATCATTGACCCTTCCTTAGCATCCCTACTCTGCGGTCCAGAAGCTTGAATCAGAACTAGGAGAAGGTCATGGCTGCCGTGGTGGACGATGCTAGGAGGTAATTTTGGAGAGCTCTGCAGGTGAGGGGCGGGGGGAGCCCATGAGCAGCAAAAGGCACACGTGTGGGCCTCACTCTGGGTCAGACCTGAGTTGGGTTCTTGCTCTGTCAGAATTTCTACTCATGACCTTTGGAAGTCACTTTCTGAGTTACTGGAGTCTTTAAGGAGAAAGAAACAATGAGTGTGAAGCCCTTGGCAGCTTCAGACATGTAGGATGACATTTTCTTCCTTGTCTTGCCTACCACAAAGTGACACAGGTTCATGAGGCCATTGTTTCTATAGTATTTAACACACAGGGTATTTTTTCTGAGGGTTCTAGTGTGTTTATTTCCTGATAGCCATGTACCTGACCCTCTATATCTGTCCAGTTGCCCTTCATGATAACTGGCTCATCGTAGCTCCCCTTATCAGTCACAGTGCAGGTTCTAAGGCTCCATGCTTGAAGCACACAGGTGATACTAGCCTCCTGCACAGGGAAGTTTCCTCACTTATGACTCTTCGACTATGCCACCAAGACTTTCAGCCCTAGTAAAGTGAGGCATGAAGTTGGTTGAAGGAGGGATGGGAAAATTTTGCTTTGTGGATTCAGGAGGTCTTCAGCAGAGAGAGGGAAAGGTGAGAAGGAGAAGGGAGGGCTGGGAAAGGAGGTGGAGAAGCTGAAAGAGGAGAAGGGCGTTACCTTCAGAACTCTGCCAGAAAGCGTAGGCTTTCATGCGGAAGGCGGTGCGGAAACGCTCTTTATTGTTTAAGCCAACGGGCTTTGGCTCTTTGGAAGGGCTTTCTTCTATGGCATCTACATTCAGAGGGGTAAATAGCTTTCCTTTAGTATTGCTACCACGAGGATTAGAAAGGCGAACCCGATCCAAGAGACCCAGCTTTTGGCTACAAAATAAGCAAAAGTGAACAATTTTCCTCCTTCAGTGCAGGTTCTTGTAACGTCCCATCCCTCCATAAAGAATCACATTCTCCTGTGAGGATGTGTGGACACTGTGCACCCAGAGAGCTAACCTGATTCTGCAGATAGAAATTGGGTAGGTTTGGGGAGTGGTTCAAATCCTAATTCTAGCTGCAAATATTTATTATTGGTTACATCTTGAGCAAATTTCCAACATCCCTGGATTTTCTCCTGTTTTTATGTGGAGCCTAAAACAGGGACAGGATATGCAGTGGCATCCTTTATCAAAACAGTTTCAATTGCCTGCAGCCAAGTTCTTTAAAAACAAAACAAAACAAAACAAAACAAACAAACAAAAAAAAACACTATAGTTCAGGGAGAGTTAAGGTAAAAGGGAAGGTACATTTACATATCTTTTCTGAGAATGTCTTTATAATTGTTAATTAGTTACCTTCATTAGTCTTTTCTAATACTTAATTGATTAAGCTTTATCATAGTATGGATATATTGGAAAAGATGCAGTATCTATAGGGTTTGATACTATCTACAGCTTCTATGGGGGGGCTTGTAATAGGTTCCCCATGGACAAGATGGAGTTACTAATGTGTAGTCATATACAACAAAAGTTCTTTGCTCTTCATGCTCTTCTCACTATCAATAACTTCATTTTTCTCCTTACCATTTCATGGTGTCCAAATAGTGATGAGCACTGATCAATTTCATTACACACCAATCAATCACAAAAGAATGACATAAATTACACAGGCACATTTGAACCACTGTCCACAAACAGGTTCCTCTGATAGAACCTAGTGGGTTCATAAGCTTTAATGGGGAAAGTTTGCTTTCAAATTATTATTTTTCAATAAAAATTTAGCATCCCTTTCCATTATTAGTGTAGGTGACAAACTCATTACCTGTCTAATATTGTGAGGGTGTTTAACCCAGCACAAGGTGTATGTGGCACAAGGTACACCACAGAGAAGCTCTTGTGTGACTCCATCGAAACATTATTTCATAAGCCCGTTTCAGTACAATGTTTCTTTTATTACTATACATTACAGTAAGCGTTTTACATTCATTTATGTTGTGTGTGGTTGTGCAAGCATGTGTGCCACTATGTACACGTGGAGATCAGAGGATAACTTGCAGGAATCAGCTCTCTCCTTCTACCATGTGGCTTTTGGAGATCACACTCAAGTCATCAGGCCTTCTGGAAAGGGCCTTTACCTGGCAATCCATCTTATCACATACAGTGTAAGTATCCTGCCACATATACCACTCTCCAAGACACACAACCAGGTCCTTTTGCTTTCCAATAACCCTTTCTTGCTATCTCAGCCAGGCTCATTATTAAGTGCCATTTGAAACAATGTCTGTATATACATACACTCTGGGAAATTCAGCACTCTAGTACTTCAAAGGCATGCATGTTCCTCTGTCACAGAGTAGGAACAGCCTACTTGGCACTTCTAAATGGCTAGCATACCTCACACATAACCTTCAAGGACAAAAAGAGGCTGAGTGGGGTTATCTAGATAATCCATGTGACCTAGGACACATAACTTCTTCTTATTATTGTTTTTTTTTCCTGGTTGCAAGACTCCTTATGTCCAAGATGATGAGCTTATGCTTGCATCCACAGGGCTTATTATACGTCAAATGTGCTAATGCACGGGAAATGTTTATCCCCATCTATGCTGCAGGAAGCTTTCACTAAGCACTGGCTGTCACCACTATCTTAAAAAATAATCCTCTTCTCATAGAAGCAGTAGAAAGCTGATGACATGTGTGGAAGGGATCAACATAATTCCTTGGGGCATAAAGGCAGGCTTTTGTGTTTCAGTTTAAAAAAAAAAAATATGAAGTGAGACAAGCGTGGGGATTTATATAGAATTTTATATCTACTTAACGCTTGCTTGCCTTAAAACTCAACATCCTACCTTGGTAAAAGATAAAATGTGAAGATATTAATTACAGATAAACTAAATAAGGACAAAATTAGTGACAGCCACTTTGTCCTGACCTGGAATTTCAGCCTGGCCTCTGAATACTGGAAGGATAATGAGAAGACCCTCTTACTCTATCAGTTCTGAGATTCAAGACTCATTTTCTTGGAATCCAGATGCCTCACTGCATCTCTTAAGAGTCTGAATTGCCTTCGCCATGCTCATTTAATAGCCCACTGGTCTCAGACGACACTTTCGACTGCCTCAGGAATACAGATACATTGGCATAGAAGCCGCAGCTCCGAATAACAGCAGCCCCCACACCTAAGAGGCTTACAGAATTCTTCCTCCAGCAAAGTGGATGCTCAGCTTACTTATTAATTAGGTTGTATGAAATCCGAGACCCCAATGGATAATGAAATGCAAGGCAATGTTGGTGAGTGAACCTCAAAACCCATTTCTGTCCCTCTCCATATGGACTCCCAGTGCACCATACAGGCCCTGTTCTTGGGGTACAGTGGAGAAGGTGCTGACCACAGTCTTCCTTGGAGAGTAAGAGTCCCTGGTTTGTTAAGTGCAGACAAATAATATCCATATTTGGATTTGAAAACTGAAAACAGATGAAGTGGGGATGAGAAAGTAAAATCAAACTGGTCATGAGTTTCTATTTCTGATCATAGCACCCATGTTCAATGGGAACGCTAGCCATGTTCCATGGTGCAAAGTTATTTGACATTCTGATACCTACACGGAGAACCTATATCTCCGTTTACTTCTTAATTACAACCACTCTCACCTGAAACTTTGGCTGGTGCCTGAGCATTAACTTCCAGGATAATATTTCAGCATATCTAGATGTTCAATATAATACCCAACATGCAATATTCCCATAGCATGTTCCAAGGGGTTCTCGTCTATGGAGCTTAACCACCGGCCTTCAAAATTTAACTCACTGATGATTTTTCTGCTACATAAGATGATCTTAGAGGGTATTGGCAGCATCTAAAGACAGTATAGTTAAACAACAATTTGGAAATCTCTACTGGCCTCTTGTGTATAAAGGCAAAGGACAGAGACCAAGACAGAGTATAAAAGTGAAGAGCAAATGCTTGTCTGTGTTGGTCTCCTAACAATCTGTTTTCTCCACGTAGTCACTTCTGTGCATCAACAGCAAAGCATTTGTTTGACACTGATCCCTAGAAGGCATTTGCTCTTCAGGTGGAACAGATGCATCCCAACCAGCATGTGAAGTCAGAAGTAGCATGGTTCTCATTTCAGTGGCGAGGACACTGAGACACAGGGAGGTTGTATAGGGTGCTCCAAGTCACACAGAACACAGGAAGAGTCATTTCTCATTCCTGGGACCACGTCTTAATGCTACGACCTGATTACTTTGAGTCCCTGGTTAGAAAAGATACAGGACTATAGATTTGAAGCGATCCAGGCAGCTGGGTTCAAAGCCCAGCCATGGTGTGGTTCTCTGTTGTTGTTTGTCATCTCACAAAACTGAATTATCTTCTTCAGCATGTTATTAAAATGAATACTACCATTACAAGAATGCCTAACCCAGTCGCTTCCCTTGACTCTGATGGCTTTCTTCCATGTACAATCTCATCACATTCGCTTTTGCAGAAGGTAGCGAGATGGAACACGTGGCACACATCTCCCTACTGAGCCAGTGTGGGATAATATTAAAGCACATTCAAATCTGCTAAAATTACTCTCAGTGTTAATAATAAATTATTTAAGTTCTCATTGTCAGCACTCCGGGTATTTCATTTTTTTATTTCCTGCAAAAAAAACCAGTCTTAGGGAAATCGAGCATTCCAATTTTCTAGTTAGTAGCTATTGTATCCTCTCTAGCTCCCTTAGCTGTCTTGAGCAAAAAGGCTGTCAGTTAAATGGTCAGCCAAATTACCCTCACGTTACTGTCAGCCATCTTGAACTGGCTGTGGATGTATCTAGAAAACTATATGACAAGGCCCAGCCTCAGTCAGGGCTGTTTGAAATAGTTCATACCATATGCTATGATTTGCTGAGGTGCTGACAAGGTGAAGCTGTGACTGGGCTAAAACTAATGACTGTGCTTGCCCCAAGAATAGACTCTCAGGTCTATTATCAAGCTGTTCAAGTGCCCTGAGTGAGAAAGCCTCTGGGGGCTGCTCTTCCCACAGTTGGTCCAATTAAAGGCTTCTTTTGTCTGGCCTTTCCACATCTTTAGTTTCGGGTTGATCTAGCAACACAAAGAAGGACACAGCAGAGACAGTAGTGGGGGCAGCGATGGCACAGGTGGCAGGAAGATGTGGCTAGGGCAGCAAGAGCAGAGAAAACAGCAAGACAGTGAGGACACATAGCTGAAGAAGACACAGATGTGTTTGAGAGCAGCCAGGATGAAAAGAAGAACATCTGAAGTAGATGATGGTGGGAGAGAGAGGGAGAGAGAGAGAGAGAGAGAGAGAGAGAGAGAGAGAGAGAGAGAGAGAGAGAGAGGAGAGAGAGTTGTTGTTGGTCCAGGTCTCCAGGAGGATTCCAGAGAGCTGCTGAGTCTTTAGGATCAAAGGTTTCAAATAGACACCTCTCAGGCTGAGATACATAACACTGGTTGTAGTCAATGACTGAAGAATCCTCATAGCTAACCCTTCCTGGAAGCTTCAACATCATCTCTATGAAAGGGTGAAGAATAGTGACTTCATAGGATTACACAGGAGTGGTGAAACTTGTAGGACCTAATGGTCCCAATACCACAGGCCACATGAGTCTTGAATATTAGAGGGCTCCACCTGCAGTTACTCAGGCCTACCGACTGTTCCTGGCTCACTGATGTCAAACACAAAATACCCAGGGAAAAAAAGATACCAAAGACGAGCGTAGAACTTCTCCATCACTGGTCAGTTTCTATCTGAGTAGAAGGAAAGGATCTTGTCCAGATTATTACAATAGAACTTTTAATTATATCTTCTTCCACCTAAGTTCAAGACCTAAAATATGCCTATGAGTGTGAAATCAACATGCTATACACCTATGAGATGTAACCAAGTTAAGTCATACTGGAACGGGTGGACTTTTAATCAAATGAGTAATGTCTTTATAATAAAAACAAAAGAGAGATTTGACATAGATATTCTAAAGAAGGAAAAGACGAGGAGAGATAGAGACATAGATTGGACTGATGGCAAACCAAAGATTGTCAGTGGTCACCAGAAGCTAAGAAGAGGCAAGAAAGATCATACTCAAGATTTTGGAGAAACCATGGTCCAGGCAACATTTTGAAATCAGAATTCCAGCTTCTTGAACCATGGTAAATTTCATTTGTTTTAAATCATCCAGTCATTCAGTTTGTGGTAATTTTTTTTAGGCTGTCTGGGGACACTAATGTATCTATCATTGACAACTGAATGGCTAATTAAGTATTGCCTTCAGACATGTGGGATGAGAAGAGCTGTGCCAAGTTCCTCTGAGCTAAGGAATGAGGAGCTTGTAGGGAGAGATGTTACATGACATGTACGTAGAGTGGAACATCCTTTTTCACATTTTCAGACATGAAAATGGAATTTCCATACATTTTGAAGAACCTAGAACAACACATTAGCTGTTAGCTAGTTTCCCCCATTGGAGATGGTAAATCATCTGCTTGGGTTATAAATGTAAATGGAGACTCATTGCTTGAAGGAGTAGGTTGCATTTTCATAATCAGTAACCATATATGGCATCTTTCCAGCTTTTCTTGAATCAAGGAGTCATTAAGGCCATGCCATACATACCTCTACTTTGGTGGTAGGGGATAGTATCTGGCATGTCCCTTTGTTTTTATCAAAGCCAGACTTGGTAGGAAGTATTATGAAATGTCAGGCCCAGAGCCAGTACTGCAAATAAAACCTATGTATTGATTCCTCTCTAACATCTAAGTCCCAACCTTATCGTAATCCAGTGTGAATGATGTGTTTTAAATAGCTATGATATCCCAATTATTTCCCAGGGAAAATAGAGGAATACATAGCATTACCACATGACAGGGATCACTCAGGATATAACACTTTGGCTAAAATCTCACTTCAGAATCTCTATTATTCTGCAGTTTGGGCCATTTTTGTAGGCCTGGACAGCAGGAGAAAATACTAATTATACGGGGTCACCCTCAAATTTCTTTGTACTGAGTAGAGATTTTCTCATCAGTAAAATTAGGGGATTGGGTTAAGTGCTGTCAAAATTCCTCTTTCCTTTTACAATCACTGATTCTAGGGTCTGGAAAGACTTTATTGCCAACAGCACACATGACTGTGAGTCGAATTTCATGTGGTGATGTCAGAGGGACAGAGAGTATGAAGGGAAGCACTGGGCTGCATGTTCTTCCTCTGCACAGTGGGTTCTGGTTGTGTGCCTTTTCTGGTCTCCATAGCCTCCTCTTCTGGCAAGGACTGCAACCCTGTGAGCCAAGACAGAGCAAACGAAAACAAACAAGCAAAGGGACATCTGCAGTGACCATCTAAGCAACTGCAGGGATTAACTCTGTGCTTGGGACCAGGACCTGCTGACCTAGACCAGCTCTATCCAAGCCCTTTTTTGTAGATTTCTATATACAAAAACTGTGCATAGTCCTTAATCTCTTTGAATCTCAGTTATTGTGCAGAAAATGAAGATTAAAAATAGTATTTAGATCATAGGTTGGCTGTGAGGTTTGATATACATAGAGCTGAACCTGGCAAAAAGATACTCATTCTTTTTAAGTTACTTTCATTGTTTTAAATTCTTTGATCCAAAGAATAATCTTCTACTAAATGAGAGAGTCATAATCCCAAGGCAAGAGAAAAGGAAGGTGTTTTTGCTGGAATGATGTTTTTGCTCTTCAAAGACAAATACACATTCTAAAGGATGTTTGTTATTCAGAGTGAATTGTTTGAAAATACAAATGAACATTTGGGTTCAAGCAAGCAGTTGTCAACACAGTTACCTGTTTTCAGAATTTAAAACTCGTAGTTTCCATCACATAGACACCCTAATTTTCAGCAGGTGTCTTGATGACTATATTCTGAGTACTTATAACTGATGGTTAAAGTAATGACCAGAACATAAGATACCAGCTGCTCCCAACACATTTTAGGATAAATGAGGCTTAGTATAGTTTAATGTGGATGATCCTTGGTGTAATATTATTACCAAGATGTTGAACTTAATGGATGGACATAATGACCTGGCAGATAACAAGTGTTTTTGTCTGCTTGCTGTTACATTCATCATTCATGTGGGGAGGGAGTATGTCATTGCATTTAGGAACTTACTTCTTCTCTTCTTTCAGTTTACCCAAGTGTAGTGGCTATTCCTGGTTGCCAACGTGACTATAATTGGAATGAACTACAATCCAGAATTGGAAGGCTCACCAGTGACCCTAATCTGGAGGCTGGGAGATA